>NC_060120.1:737911073-738211073 GCF_021461395.2 Schistocerca americana | reverse complement strand
CGGACTAAGAGGAATCGTTAGAATGCTTGAAAAATACAATGTTTTGTTTATAATCATCAAGCACGCAACCAACAGTTTTCAAAAAATAGAAGAATTAGTAATTAAAGATATATTTGAGGAAAATCCTTATTTTCACATGTTCCAACTATTCCATCTGGTCTGAAAGGGATCCTACATCATGATCTTCCGCTTCATTTGTTTGGAAAACAAAGTGCAGTGACAAAACTTTTCACAAGAGTTGCTGTGAGTGCCTCCCGACGGTGGAGGCAGGGTGACAAGGAGAGGGCAGATATTCCTTGGAAGTTCACACTCTGATTCCATATTATATTATGTGGAGCAATGAGATTAAAAAATACTGTTTGTCTACGCGCTGCAGCAGGAATGTAACGGGAACTCACTCGTTTATTTTACGGTATTCAGTAACAAATTTAGGCATCCCACTAACATAAATCTTGTGTAACCTAATTTATCAGTTGTAAAATCGTACAGTACTGCCGGGGTAATATGATGGATGTGTTATGACAATTCCAGTTGACGAATTTCATGAAATATTTTGCCCAAAAGTTCATAGCAGACCACAGGCGGTCGTCCTCCCCTTGTGTGATAGTGCACACCGCTGTCCATGGATGTTTGCAAACACTGTTGTACGCCCAACTAAATCTCTGGCGCAGACAAGGTAATCGGCAACTATTGTACTTTAAACAGTAAATGCCAGAGTTTCTGATGATGCTGCTGTTAAATTAAAAGGGAAACCGGTCAATAAAATGGTTCAAATGGCTCTGAGCACTATGGGACTTAACATCTTAGGTCATCAGTCCCCTAGAACGTACAACTACTTAAACCTAACTAACCTAAGGACATCACGCACATCCATGCCCGAGGCAGGATTCGAACCTGCGACCGTAGCAGTCCCGCGGTTCCGGACTGAAGCGCCTAGAACCGCACGGCCACCGCGGCCGGCAAACCGGTCAATAAAACAAACTGAGTGTGACTTGTGGCTGTCCTGAAACACTTAAAAATCTTAATGTTTACGAGAAAAAACACCAACCCCTTATGCTCACATAACAATGAGCGACTGGAGAACGTCGAATCCTTTGAGTACCTAGCGAGTAAAATTACATGGGACGGAAGATCGAGAAAGGAGACTGCAAGCCGAATCCACCAGTCAAATGCTGCTTTTAACAAGAGAAGAAACCTTTTCACATCCAGCTGCATAGACAAACATCTCAAGAAACACCTCATAAAGACGTTTGTTTGGAATGTGCTCCTGTGCAGAAGTGAGATATGAACACTCGAAGAAGCACACAGGATAACAGACTTCGAGATTTGGTGCCACAACAGAATGCTCAAAGTTTCCTAGGTAGACGAAATATCAAACGAAGAGGTGCTCCACAGAGTGGAGGAAGGGAAGCAATTTTTCTTGAACCTTATCCAACACAGAAGGGACACGTGGGTCGGGCATCTACAGACACATGATGTTTTCATTAACAGTATCATTGAAGAGACTGTAGAAGGTAAGAACACAAAAGGCCGACCGTGACAGGAATACCTCAAACACGTCATGGAGGATACCAGTTGTCACCTCTACCACTCTCAAGAGGACGCCCGAAAACAGGAATGCATCGCGAGCGGCTGCTAATCAAACTGCAGGGTGGAGAAGAATGTATTTGGATAATTAAGATTAGGCAAAAGCGTTTCGTCATAAATTAGACTTGCATAATCATAACTAAGAGCACAAGTGAGCAGTCTCTTTAGGCTAAAAGCATCTGGTGACCATTTTGTTTACATAAGAGCCACATCCAAGTGAGCAGTTTGTTTACATAAGGACGCTAGGCCAAATGGTCGGTTTGTTTACGTAAGAACAATGCTCCCAATACGCTGAAATCCTCACTGCCCCCTGCGGCCGAGATCGGTTCTCAGCCCTAGTGGATTCTCCGGTTTCAGTGGCCTCGTTATCGACGGGACATTAAATGCTAGTGTTCTTCCTTGCATAAATTACACAGATTTCTCGATGAGCTTTTTCTCTTTTTTTTTCTTTTTCGATAACTGAAAATGGATCACTGGGCACTCTTCACAGCCGGCAGGGGGCAATATTGTAAATCTCAAGCACAGAAATCACCAAATCACAATTATTTTTCCTCTCGTCCGATAGATAGTACTGGCACAAGCTACAAATTGACGCACAGGCACTTTCGCTACATATCCGCAGTGAGCAGCATTACTTTCTTAAATGTCGTTTTTATGCGATGGAAAATGCAAGTGTAGTGTATCCTCATTAAAAAACAATGGATGAAATGAAATACTTGCACTAAATTCTTTCAAAATCTGGTTCCTCGGAAGTGGAATACATCGCATTGAAGCCACCTGGTCTAAGGCGTCTTGCCACGGTTCGCATGGCTCCCCCCATCGGAGGTTCAAGTCCTCCCTCGGGCATGAGTGTGTGTATTGTCCTTAGCGTAAGTTAGTTTCAGTTAGATTAAGTAGAGTGTAAGCCTAGGGAGCGATGACCTCAGCAGTTTGGTTCCATAGGAACTTACCACAAAATGGTTCAAATGGCTCTGAGCACTATGGGACTCAACTGCTGTGGTCATAAGTCCCCTAGAACTTAGAACTACTTAAACCTAACTAACCTAAGGACAGCACACAACACCCAGCCATCACGAGGCAGAGAAAATCCCTGACCCCGCCGGGAATCGAACCCGGGAACCCGGGCGTGGGAAGCGAGAACGCTACCGCACGACCACGAGATGCGGGCAAAAACTTACCACAAATTTCCAAAACTTTTTCCATCGCCGTGACCACAGAAGGAGTACAATAAAAGAGTTTGATCATAAGTTTATCAAGGTTCATTAGTTTTTAAATATTCTACTGGGCCAAGATGGCTTTGCTAACAGCTGGTATCATTTTTTCCTTTGCAGTCAGGTGCAGACTCATTAATGGAGTGTAGAAAAGCTTGGTGACGGCGGGCGGTGATAACATGATGTATAATGCAAAAGAATTATGTGCAGTTCACAAAGAAAAACAGTAATAGAACGTCGTGACAAGAAATTTAGATTGAAACGTTCGGCTTATTAACAATTCTTCCGATGGCGCCCAGTTGACAAGTTACCAAACCAGCCGACCTGCAAGGGAATGAGTGAGGGCAAATGAATTAGTGACTATGAGAAGAAATATGTAGGTGTCTGACATACGGAAGTTTGGGTCGATTCGCAGAGTGTGCTCGCATCATGTAAGTGGTAAGGTGACCGATCGCGATAAGCGAGAAATCTGGGTTGGAACCCTGTAGAGTACAAATTTTCATATGTTACTTTAGATCGTACATACTCGTATATACCCATTATACAGGGTGTGTCACAACCGATTTTAAAAAATCATAACATGTTACTTGAGATATGTGTGTGAACAATGCACTGTTGGAAAGGGCAAAGTCTCATGCTTTACATGGTTCCCGCTAGATAGCAGAAGTGTGCACCCACTTCAGTTCTAGTAAAAATGGTGTCGGGACAACAGAGAGCGTTTCGTGTTATGCGATTGGCACAGTACGGGGCAGTAATAACTGTTCAGCGCGACTTTCTTACTAGGTATGGTGTTGATTCTCCTACAGCACAGAGCATTAAACGATGGCATGAACAATTCCGAGGAACAGGTTGTTTATGTAAAGGCAAATCGCCGGGTCGTCCTCGAGTGTCTGGCACAGACGTCACAAGCAGTCCACAGAAATCTCAAAGGAGGGCATACTGAGTACCTATGAAAAGGTATTGAAAAAAAACTTTGAGTTTCCCGTTCATCAAAAAACAAAATTAATTGTGTATGTTTATTAGTTTCAGAAATACAGACGTGCCAAATCAGGTGATTGATTCTTTTTGATACACACTGTACAGTAGTTCGATTTCAGGAATAAATTTCAATAAATCTAAGTATTAGGAAGGTTTTTCCTACAGTATTTGCCGGGAGTGTAAGCTTCTGCAAAACTACAACGTGGACAGTAAGCAGTTCTGACAATAGGAGAACAGAAGCTTTAGAAGCGTGGTGATGCAGAAGAATGCTGAAGATTAGATGTATAGATCAGGTAACTAATGAGGAGGTACTCAATCGAATAGGGGGAGAAAGAAATCGATGGCACAACCTGACTAAAATAAGGGATCGTGTGATAGGGCTAATTCTGACGCATCAAGAAATTATTTATTTGGTAATGAAGGGAAGTGTGGGGTGGTTGGGGGTAAAAATTGTAGTAGAAGGAGACCAAGGCACGAATATAGTAAGCAGCTTCAAATGGTTGCAGCTTGCAATAGTTATTCTGTGAGGAAGAGGCTTACACAGGGCAGATTAGCTAGGAGAGAGTCTTCAGGTGGCGGACCGCAACAACAACGTAACGAAACTGATGAACTTTATTGAAACAGTCTCTGTTTCAAAAAGCGTAGAAACGGAAGTGTTACGTTATAGAGCAACATATCGAGCACTAAAATGTTATTGTTTTCGGCGTCGTGCGTGTTCCAGGGCGAGAACGCAGCACCCAGCCGTCGCTCTCCGCTTCGGAGAAAGCGACTGGCCGGCGGTGCGTCTGCGCGCTGGGGGCGGAGGCGGCTGGCGTATGTAAGGGCTCGCGCGGGCCGCGCGCCGCTGTGTCTGCTGGTGGAATGCTGGCGGGAGGGTCCCTGCGGCGCTCGGCGGCGCGGTCGCTGCCCCCGAGAGGCGCTTCGCTGCGGCCAGACATGGCGCGCTCGCGCAGGGGCGCCAAGTCCAGGTACTGAGCTGCTTCTGCTGCCTTCCTCGTCCCCCACTCCATACTCACACTGAGTAGGAAATCCTGCGGAGTGATTAATGAGATGCAAAGAAGAGAATTTTAGTTGCCAACATATGTTGTTTTCAAAGTCACGTGGCTACGGCGCCTCTTTTCTTCAGTTTAAAAGTTTTTACATGGTTTCTATGGTTTCTTAATTACGTATAAGTAATAATAGCTAATGTTCAAGCACAGTGGCTAAGATATTGTTGTTGTTGTTGTTGTTCTTGTTGTTGTGGTCTTCAGTCCTGAGACTGGTATGATGCAGCTCTCCATGCTACTCTATCCTGTGCAAGCCTCTTCATCTCCCAGTTCCTACTGCATCTTACATCCTTCTCAATCTGCTTAGTGTATTCATCTCTTGGTCTCCCTCTACGATTTTTACCCTCCAAGCTGCCCTCCAGTACTAAATTACTGATCCCTTGATGCCTCAGAACATGTCCTACCAACCGATCCCTTCTTCTGGTCATGTTGTGCCACAAACTCCTCATCTCCCCAATTCTATTCAATACCTCCTCATTAGTTATGTGATCCACCCATCTAATCTTCAGCATTCTTCTGTAGCACCACATTTCGAAAGCTTCTATTCTCTTCTTGTCTAAACTATTTATCGTCCATGTTTCACTTCCATACATGGCTACACTCCGTACAAATACTTTTAGAAACAACTTCCTGACACTTAAATCTATACTCGATGTTAACAAATTTCTCTTCTTCAGAAACGCTTTCCTTGGCATTGCCAGTCTACATTTTATATCCTCTCTACTTCGACCATCATCAGTTATTTTGCTCCCCAAACAGCAAAAGTCCTTTACTACTTTAAGTGTCTCATTTCCTAATCTAATTCCCGCAGCATCACCCGACTTAATTCGACTACATTCCATTATCCTCGTTTTGCTTTTGTTGATGTTCATCTTATACCCTCCTTTCAAGACACTGTCCATTCCGTTCAATTGCTCTTCCAAGTCCTTTGCTGTCTCTGACAGAATTACAATGTCATCGGCGAATTAGAGCAAGGATAAAATAAAGCGTAGAGACATAATACAAACTACGACATAGCGTGACGAGAATTTTTTTTCACTATTTATAGTTACTTCTGAAAGGACCTTATTCCAAATCTTAAGTTTTCACGAATTAAGGGAAACTTCTGCGGGTGAGTACATGGAACGTAACAGGACGGACTCTCCAATGCTTAAACAACAGAATGAAATTGATATTTCGTCATTACTGTAGTAGCTAAATTTTGCAAATCTCTTTGGAAAAAATAAGTCCACACTCTTGGAATACGCTCCTTTTCTTGAGGAAGTAATTCATTTGCATGCTCAAGTTACGTTATTAGTAGTGTTATAAGCTTTCTATCTTTTTTTTGTACTCAAACATTTTCACAGTACTGTAACTCTGATCAAAGTACATATAAAATAGTTTCACTGATCATCATCATCACCAGCAGCGCCGTTATGCACAAGCCATTTCATCAAACTATCACCGAAATACCTATATTCACGCGGAATATAATAAGTAAGTGAACGTTGTACGTCTTGCATTTTGTTCCTGTTAATAACCAGTGGTCCAACGTAAGCCTTTTCAAAACCAAAAACAACAGATAATTGTTCAAATGTGTGTGAAATCTTATGGACTTAACTGCTAAGGTCATCAGTCCCTAAGCTTACACACTACGTAACCTAAATTATCCTACGGACACACACACACACACACCCATGCCCGAGGGAGGACTACGAACCTCCGCCGGGACCAGCCGCGCAGTCCATAACTGCAGCGCCTCAGACCGTTCGGCTAAACAGATAATTCCGGAAATAAAAGATTCTTGGTACTTTCACTATGTTCCAACTCAATATTTGACGCTATTTTTCATTTCACAACCCAGTTCACATACAACAACGAAAATCGAAACACAACGCATAGTGAATTAGGTATTCGATAGATGGCATGAAAAAATGATCGCCATTGAAAGGGAATTATTCCAGGAGTAAAACCCTTTGGAAAATGATGTCGATGATGTCGCTGTAGTAAAGTCGCAAAAACATCTGTACAATGTGTAGAATAAAACCTTCTTAATGCAGAAAGATTGTATCAATCTATGTAGAATCTGCTACCATTCTCAGCTCATTTCGTCAAAATTTGGAATAAAGCCCTTACTAAAATGACTGTATCAATTGATATACAGTGTGATTTTTTCCACCGTGTACGAACTCTAGGGATTTATCGGTGAGGTCTAGTAAACTATTGTCCGGAACTGCATGGTTTCCATGCTAGAGACCATTTATTTAATCACACATTGTTACGGAGACTGCGGTCTAATATGCGCTGTACTGTACAGCCACTGTTACAGTATATGTTAAAATTCGTTTCCTAGTGCCTCAATGCATGCGTGTACGCGCCGTAGCACGTTCTGTATCACACGTTCACATCGGCCAGATTGCATCCGAACAGTGTCAAAGGAGGAAGGAAGGAGGAAGATTGGGTTTAACGCCCTGACGACATCAAGGTCATTAGAGGCGGAGCACAAGCTCGGATTGTCAAGGATGAGGGAAGGAAATCGGCCGTGCCCTTCGAAAGGGACCATCCTGGCATTTTCCTGGAGCGCTTTAGGAAAATCAGGGAAAACCTCAATCAGGATGGCCGGACGCGGGTTTGAACCGTCGTCCTCCCGAATGCGAGTCCAGTGTGCTAACTACTGCATCACCTCGCTCGGTAACAGTGTCAAAGGCAGCATGAATACGCTGCTCCAGTGTCTCGACATCTGGAATGGGCTCTGCATACAGGATACTTTTGAGATGGCCCCATATCCAGAAATCACACGGTTCGAGATCCTGTGAACGAGCAGGCCGTGCAACTGGACCACCTCGTCCGATTCATCGACCAGGGAAGACCTATCGAGATGCGTACGGGTATTAATGGCGATGTGGGCAGGAGCACCATCATGCAGCCACATAACACTGCTAATCACCAATGGCACTTCTTTCAGCAGGGGAGACCAAGTCACCCGCTAGCAACGCCGATAGTTCCGGCCTGTTAGACGACGTGGAAGGAAGACTGGCCCCAAAATACGGTCGCCAATTATCCCGGCCCACACATTGCGGCCGCACCGATACTGATGATTTGAAGTCACCATACCACGGGAGTTCTGCATACTATCCCATAGATGACTGTTATGAAAGTTGAAGATACCACCCCACGTATCTGTGAATGGCATGGATGACACAGATCCCAGAATAGTGGTTGCCTGGTGAAGAAACCAGTGACAAAACTGTTCCCGATGTGGAAAGTCTGTCGCTAGTAAGCCCTGCACACACAGTAGGTGACAAGGGTAATAACAACTCTCATGGCAAATGTTCCACACGGTCATCTGGCTTACCCCCAACTGGCGGGCCAACTGTCTTGTCTGACACGGCGGTCGCCTTCCTCAGTATTAATCACATTTTCCTCCAAGTCGATGTCCGAACATTTTTGGTATATCTTTCACGATTTCCTGCTTACTGAAAAGACCCTGTCTCAGAGAACGGCGAAACACTGCTCCAAACATTGAATTCTGTGGTTGTTGTCGGTGGGATAGATCTCCCGATACAACCTTGCTGCACTCCGCCCGTTGCCATTTGCCTTTCCAACCATTTTGTGCAACGCTCACATCCACTACAAAATGAGTCAGCAAGAGAAGTGTATCGGGCACAGCATTACCAGTGAATGTGGCAAGAGAGAGCGCTAGGGCATGAAGTATGAGGAACAGTAGCACCCTCTAGGAGGAAACCATGCATACTGTAACTGGGGCTGTGTAGTACAGCGCATATTAGACTGCAGTCTCTGTAGCAAAGTGTGGTTGAATAAATGGTCTCCAGCATGGAAACCATGCGTTTCAGAACAAAAGTTTATTAGACCATTTTTGTTCTGTGTGCTCTCATCGATCAATCCCTACAGTTTGTACACGTTGGAAAAAATCATTCTGCATAAGTGACAAAACAATGTAGACTCTGGGAGTAGCATTTGCAATCTCATTCGCATCGCAGTCTTTTGCTGATATGATTGTGATTCTGATTGGTATTCATTTTGAATTAATATAAGTGTATGTTGGAAATATAATTTGAAAGCAAAGTGTTATTCAAAGTCATGTGTATTATGTATGCAGGTCCAGTCACAATGTAATTTCAAAAATATTGTTAAACAAGTGGGATATGTTAAAGACGAAGTTGTAGTGTGAGAGTTCTGAGTCGGCTTCACCGGCATTTAACCATAATATATATCAGAAATGGCAGACTGCAGTTTTTGACATTACGTTAAAGAAGTTCGACGATTTTCCAGATAGGCGGCACGATCAGATTTTTCAGTGATCTTATTCAAATACCATAAGCCGAACTCACAGAGTATTTTAGAAAAGATATTTATTAACATAAATTGTGAAATATTATAATGTTTTATGTCCTTAGCATTTCTTAAGAAAGAACATTTTCTTGGTAGCAATATATGAACTAAAGATATAGTTCGATTGAATTCCAGCTTTCATTTAGATAAATAGAAGTAATCATAATCTTCCACCACGTACAATATTTAAGTGTGAGTAGTAAAATTTAAAAAAATATTTTTTAATTTTTTATTTAGTTATAGTGACTACGGCGCACTGTAAGGTACGACTGTAACCGCCCTACAGATTTTGAGTGTGACTACTTTGTTAGTACGCCTACAGAAAGATCTCATTCAAAAGTATTTTGAATTGTGACATAGTTAAGATTCATAAGCATCTTAACAGTCAGCATTCGATACCTTCAAATAACTGAGAGCTTCTAAGCGTCAACGCTAGGCCTGTCCGCTTGTTTACAACGACTGTGGCAGCTATATGTCGCTGTTTTTTGCTATCTACATTACGGAACTGCTACACAGCTTCATGATTCACGGTGCACTGTCCAACTACAGTTTGCCTATCTGAGAGCTTCCAGGGGCAACAAAAATATGATTTCCAATCTATATGAATAAAAATGTAAAAGATCTTTTGTTCAAAAACGTATATTTCCGAAAATTTTTCACCGATTGCTTTGAAATTTTGACACAACGTTGCTTTCGAATATATGCGTATTTTTATACAGGGTGTTTCCGTAAGAGCGTGCAAAAATGTTATAGGACATATACAGGGTTATTACAAATGATTGAAGCGATTTCACAGCTCTACAATAACTTTATTATTTGAGATATTTTCACAATGCTTTGCACACACATACAAAAACTCAAAAAGTTTTTTTAGGCATTCACAAATGTTCTATATGTGCCCCTTTAGTGATTCGGCAGACATCAAGCCGATAATCAAGTTCCTCCCACACTCGGCGCAGCATGTCCCCATCAATGAGTTCAAAAGCATCATTGATGCGAGCTCGCAGTTCTGGCACGTTTCTTGGTAGAGGAGGATTAAACACTGAATCTTTCACATAACCCCACAGAAAGAAATCGCACTGCGTTAAGTCGGGAGAGCGTGGAGGCCATGACTTGAATTGCTGATCATGATCTCCACCACGGCCGATCCATCGGTTTTCCAATCTCCTGTTTAAGAAATGCCGAACATCATGATGGAAGTGCGGTGGAGCACCATCCTGTTGAAAGATGAAGTCGGCGCTGTCGGTCTCCAGTTGTGGCATGAGCCAATTTTCCAGCATGTCCAGATACACGTGTTCTGTAACGTTTTTTTTCGCAGAAGAAAAAGGGGCCGTAAACTTTAAACCGTGAGATTGCACAAAACACGTTAACTTTTGGTGAATTGCGAATTTGCTGCACGAATGCGTAAGGATTCTCTACCGCCCAGATTCGCACATTGTGTCTGTTCACTTCACCACTAAGAAAAAATGTTGCTTCATCACTGAAAACAAGTTTCGCACTGAACACATCCTCTTCCGTGAGCTGTTGCAAACGCTCCGAAAATTCAAAGCGTTTGACTTTGTCATCGGGTGTCAGGGCTTGTAGCAATTGCAAACGGTAAGGCTTCTGCTTTAGCCTTTTCCGTAAGATTTTCCAAACCGTCGCCTGTGGTACGTTTAGCTCCCTGCTTGCTTTATTCGTCGACTTCCGCGGGCTACGCGTGAAACTTGCCCGCACGCGTTCAACCGTTTCTTCGCTCACTGCAGGTCGACCCGTTGATTTCCCCTTACATAGGCATCCAGAAGCTTTAAACTGCGCATACCATCGCCGAATGGAGTTAGCAGTTGGTGGATCTTTGTTGAACTTCGTCCTGAAGTGTCGTTGCACTGTTATGACTGACTGATGTGAGTGCATTTCAAGCACGACACACGCTTTCTCGGCTCCTGTCGCCATTTTGTCTCACTGCTCTCTCGAGCGCTCTGGCGGCAGAAACCTGACGTGCGGCTTCAGCCGAACAAAACTTTATGAGTTTTTCTACGTATCTGTAGTGTGTCGTGACCATATGTCAATGAATGGAGCTACAGTGAATTTATGAAATCGCTTCAATCATTTGTAATAGCCCTGTAGAATGCTGAACAATTTGGGGTAGGGAACCTGGGGTCGGAGAAGTCAGCTTACCGAGAAGTAAACTTGTCTACTGTTTTGTCTAACATTACTGTTTTCCAGCTTATTTACAATTGACGTGTGTACAAGTTTACACGTACTGTGCTGTTTATTTACATGTACATTCTTTATTCCCTGCAAGGAAAGGAGGATGAGCCTGATTACCAGGAAATCATGATACAGGTTTTGTTTACTTTACTTGTCCATAAGGTGACTCTGTTCTATAGTATTTACACTGTCCCATGACAGAACATGCTTTGAATCAACGACGGACCCATTCTTACTCAGTGCTATTCAGAGACGTTCAGTGCAATACGATGGAGCAGTACCAGAACAGTATTTCCTGGTCGCTGGATTGAAAGCGGAGGTCCTATGTCATGGACGGCGAGGTCACCTGATCTTGATTATTTCCTATGAGGTTATCTACAGTCACTTTTGTATGAGACCCCAGTGGATACGGAGATGGAATTAGTTGCCAGAATTGTATCTGCCTGTGATGTGATTCGAAACAAACCAGGGATATTTGTTAGGGTGCGTCAGAATCTTGTTCGGCGATGTCATGTTTGCATTGAGGCTGATGGTCATCAGTTTCAGCACATTTTCCAAATTACAGTACAAATGGTACGTTCATTGTTTCAGTGATGGTATCTGCAGTTAGTTAATGTAAATAAAAAAGTATGCAGTAACGTGATTTTATTCCTAGTATCTCCTTAAGTTGGCTTCATCGACCCCAGGTTCCCTACCTCAAGTTGTTCGATGGAGCATTCTCTACACACTATTAAATTTTTGCACGCTTAAATTTCTTAAGCTTCTATTATTATCGTACATAAAGTTGAGACTCATATCTCTCAAGGAAATTACGTCAGCTATGTAGATGCAAATTTTCGTTCGTACAACATCGTAAATCTCAGAAAGTTCTTCACCGACTGCACTGAAATTTTGACACAACGCTGCATTCGAATACGCGCAAGTTTTTATACACCTATTTTTAAAATATATATGTAAATAAATATATATGCAGCGGAAACGTTATTACCAATAACCACAAAAAGTTTTTGACCGAATTACTTCAAATTTTTACACATAACTATAATGAAAATTCGGACGGACATAGGTTGCGTCTCTCCTAAGAATCTTCAGGCGGTTATTCTCTGGTGTTTTGGTAGATATTTGCAATTTCGTTTTCTTTTATGTGTAGCTGAAATCATCTCAAACAAATACTGCTCCTCACGTCTTTCATCTCATCTACATCTACATGATTACTCTGCAATTCACAATTAAGTGCCTAGCAGAGGGTTCATCGAACCACCTTTAACCTGCTTCTCTGCTGTTCCACTCTCGAAAGGCGCGCAGTAAAAACGGACACTTAAATCTTTCTGTGCGAGCTCTGATTTCTCCTATTTTATTATGATATCATTTTTCCCTATGTAGGTGGGCGCCAACAAAACATTTCCACACTCTGGGGAGAAAGTTGATGATTGAAATTTCTTGAGAAGGTCCTACTCCAGGAAGAAATGCCTTTGACTGTCACCTCAATTCGTGTATCATATCCGTCTCTCCCCTATTTCGCGATAGTACAAAACGAACTGCCCTTATTTGAATTTTTTCAATGTGCTCCGTCAATTCTATCTGATGCGGATCCCACACCGCACAGCAGTACTCCGGAAGAGGGTGGACAAGCGTAGTGTAAGCAGTCTCTTTAGTGGGCCTGTTACATTTTCTGAGTGTTCTGCCAATAAATCACAGTCTTTGGTTTAGGAATCCCAGTGTCAACGGAAAGTGTCGGTTTATTTCCCGTTACGAAGAAAATCATTTTTAAAATGCAATTTCACGTACCCATTCGATAGATCGGTCGATCATTAGTCTACTGCTGTACATGTCATACCGATATATATTAACAGGGATAGTAAAACATGAGGAATAACCAGTACTCTGGCAGCGACAGCACGCCCTGCCCGCTATGACCGCTACCGCCATGCAGTTGCAGCGCTGCTAAGTCGCTACTAGAATGCTAGTTATTCTCCGTGTTTTACTGTCCCCGTTAATAAATATCGATAACACGAACATCATACTAGACTAATTTTGGACTGCTCTATCGAATAGGCACATAAAATTTTCTTTGTAACGGGAAACAAATAGGCGCTTACTACCGACACTGGGAGTCGCCTGAAAGACATGACGAGCAGTATTTGTTTGGGACGACTCCAGTTACACACAATAGAAACGAAATTGCAGGTACCCGCCGAAACAACAGAAAAAAACCACCTGACAACCTTAGGAAAGATAACCTGTCTATATACTCTATATTAAATATGAAATAGTGAAATCTTGTTAGGAAACAGGGAAGTTGTATTTATGGTTTATCAGCTAATGATTGGAATACTATTACACAATCTGAATACGCAGTAGCAATAAACAAGGATCAAGGTTAGAGAGAGGGGGGAGGAGGAGATAGGTGGAGGAGTGTGAGGAAATGGAGATGGGAAGTGGAGAGGAGCAGATGGACAGAGAGACAGGATAAGAGAAAATGGAGAAAGAGGGAGACAAAAAGATGGACAGAGGAAGTAGGGATGAGGTGATGGACAGAGAGGGGGGGGAGGAGAGGGGCAGGAGGAGATGGAGAGACAAGGGGGAAGAAAGATGGACAAAGAGTGGGTGAAGGAGGAGGATATGACAAAGAGAGGAGGAGGAGGAGATGGACAGAGACAGGGGAGAGAAGGACATTAGGACGTGTATCCAGTGCACATACATACTACAAACGTGTACTTTCTCTTTTCTTTCTTTTCCATTTAACAGACTGAGCCACAGCAACGCATAGCTGGTAACAGCTAATATTTCATATAATTCTTCACCGAATTTGATTGCCTCAATAGTCGGATTGGTAGCATCGCTGCCGTCAATGCGGAAAGGCCTGGGTTTGATTCTCGCTACCGCCACAAACTTTTTCTGAGCTGCGGAGGTCTGGTACAGGGTTCATTCAGCCCTCATGAGGAGCTGCTTGATTAAAGAAGCAGCACCATCGCAGTCGACCAGTCTGTACAGGCCCAAGGCCTAAGCTATGAGTGGTCGTGGTCGACTGAACGAAATTAAAAATTTTAAAAGCCGTCATAATGTGCTAAATAAGAGATACAATCTTACATTAAAACTTTAACACAGTAAGGCAAATATTACTATTAGAAACTGTATGTATGTCTTGAGTAGATCTGCGCTCTACCAAAACTATTGTTCACCAGTTTTGGTACACTACGTAAAGGACCTAGTAAATGGTAGGATTATCGGTGGTATTGAGTAAGAGAGAAACTTGAGAAACTTGGCGCCAACGACTTCTCTTTGTTTTCTTGTTTGTTCGGGTATCTGTTGTGCACATAATTAGAACTGCACATCAGTCAGTGTTAGTCAATTGTTTATTTAATATACTTACAGAATATACATTCCATTTTATAACTAATGAAAGTTAGATGATCGCGTAACTTATGCACTTTTAATTAATCAAAGTAGCCTACAATTTTGATGCAAGTACAACTTACATGCAGAAACATAAAATAGATGTAATTATTGTTGTCATTTTGCACTCAACAGAACGTTCTTCATCATGATCGAAGGCAAGAACTATTACTGATGAAAGCGAAAGTTGTTTACGAAAAACGTAAACATGTTTTATGTAAGTTCGATGAAGCATTGAAACGATGTTTGATATATTTTTGTTTTGCAACTTTTTCAATTTTACTTTTTTGTTGAGGAAATTGCGTTTTCTTGCACTATATGATAAATATATATTGTTTTCTTTATTTTTACTACGGCATCCCTCCGTTTCAGGTTACAAATGAACAATTTTCGAATAAAACCGGAATTAAACTTTGGCAGTTTTATTTTGCTATAAAAACTGAATACTTTTAAGTAACAAACAGGATTTCAGCTACATAGAACCAACCTGCTCCATAGGTTACCAGGCCCTTTCTATATCACTCTCTAAATGCTTTACCGCTTCTGGTTTTTGGGGGAATCTAGTAAGACACTGATCGCATACGCAAAGAAAGCAATCGTTATGATGTAACGCCCAATAGATATGCAACACACTTAACTTACCAGTAACACGGGTAGAATCTTAATTGACCAAAGCTATTAGGAAAAACTACCGCAGTCTGTGCTGACGATCATCTACAGC
Organism: Schistocerca americana; assembly: GCF_021461395.2. Lineage (NCBI taxonomy): Eukaryota > Metazoa > Arthropoda > Insecta > Orthoptera > Acrididae > Schistocerca > Schistocerca americana. Next base: position 738,195,612 of record NC_060120.1, on the reverse strand, counting down.
AGCCTACGGTAGTTTTACAACTCTAGTCTTGAGGCAACATAACTCACAGGGCGCCAGTTATCCACGCTATATATTTATTTATTTATTGAGACTGAGAGCAGTTAGCGACTTCCATTGAACTTTGTACAATGAGAGGCAAAAAGATTGCCTAGCCCGAATAATTTAGAGTCCAAGAACAGATCATAGTGCATGCCCATGTTCAGAAGTGCCAGCGTTCACAACTCTAGCTGTCTGTGGAGCTTCAGCTTGGCGTTTACGTCATCGAATAGAAGCAGTATAATAGTTAGGATACAGTTATGTCGAAATACGTCACCTCTATAGATGCAAATTTTCGTTCGTACAACATGGCAAATCTCCGAAACTTCTTCACCGACTGCTTTGAAATTTTGACAGAACATTGCATTCGAATACGCTCAAGTTTTTATACGCCTATTTTTAAAAATATATATGTAAATAAATGTAAATGTAGCGGAAACGTTATTACCAATAACCACAACTCTAGCTGTCTGTGGAGCTTCAGCTTGGCGTTTACGTCATCGAATAGCAGCAGTATAATAGTTAGGATACAGTTATGTCGAAATTCATTGCAATTTAACTCATCGTATCATTTCTTTTGAAAACCACTGTTCGAGCACTTATACACGATTGAAATATAAAAATTCCATGTCGGCAGAATTACTACAGTGATGAGCGTTTCAATGGCTGAGTGGATGGGATGACCGTTTGCAAACGTAAAGGACGAGTGTTCGAATCTAACTGGAACCAATTACCTTTTTTTTTAAATTTAGACATGTGTAGGTAATACATTTTAAACTTTAATTCGCTACAAATCGTGCAGTTGTAAAATTTTGTAGGTTGCACTTCTTTCAAAAGTTTCCATTTTATAATAGTCCAATTTTTAAACAAACAGACAAATGGTCATAGTAAAAATTTTGTAAATGGATGTATTTATTTGTATTTATTTGCAGTTACTTCGATTGCCACCTGGTGTCTCTAAGGTTTTCATCTAAGAGAAACGTATCAGCTGACTGTCATATTCTTCTAAATCCTTACACGCCGTTTACACGAGCGAGTGGATGTGCCTTCCAGTAACTTTGCTTCCAGTTTAATATTTGTTCTTCAACGACTATTCGACCGTTACGCTGAAAAGAAGAGACCAACAACTCCTTCGTAGCTTGTCAGATCACTGTACAGATAGTTGTAGTATGTGTCAGATCGAATCTCACTGCAGCCCCTTTTTTTTTTATCGCGTCGCAAATGTGTCGTGCTTTATTTACTTCTTGTAATTAAATTATTTTTTTTTTACTTTTTCAATATTCTCTTCAGTAAATAACTAATTATAGTTTGTGAATTTGACGTCTAAAAATAATCTTCCTCTGAATGTAATATTGATCTGACCTCCCATAACGATCAAAATAATCATCCTTGGAGGGTGATATTCATGTGAACTCCCAAAAAAATACAGGGAAGAATATTTGTATTTTTTTGGGAGTTCAGATGAATATCACCCTCCAATTCTTCCCTGGAGGGCGATATTCATCTGACCTCCCATAAAAATACAAATAATACATTCGCAAGTAGATTTGTATTTTGAAGTTAATATTATTGCCTATCAACTACGTAAGCCTTTTACTGAAAAATGAAATAAAATAAAGAGTAGGCTACGAATAGCTTCAGTAGTTTGTCCACATACCATTGGCATCAAGAACAGCTTGGATCCTTCGAGGCACAGAATTTACAGGTCTATGGAAAAAGTCTTCATCCATGTTAACTCTCTCCCATGAAGAATGAACCAAATCCCATAAGGCATTCACAGTTCCTGGAGGAGGCTCTGGCCAATTGTCCCGCAGAGTCTTCTTAAGTTGAGCCCATACTTGCTCTATGGGATTGAGATCAGGTGACTCTGAAGGCCACGGAAGGCACTTAAGAATATTCTCCCTCCTTTGAAACCAGCTCTGAATCCTAATGCCACTGTGTGATGGATGATTATCATATTGGTAAGTGAAACGTCCTTCGGGGTACCAGAGTCGAGTTCGAAGGATGACTACGTTTTCAAGGAAATGTTTATAGCAGGCTGAATTGAATTTGCCTTGGATGCGTTCTAACGTTTCTGAACCCATGTAAGACATCCAGCGCCAACATTTCACGCGTATGCGTCCGCTTTTAGCGCGTGTGTCCACGAAGTGCGCCTCATATCGTTACCCATCTGCGCAGTAAACAAGAGCAGGACCCCTGTTCGTGGACTCAGTAGCGCACTCGTCGGAGAAAATGACTCTCCTTCAATCGACATCTTCCCAGTAACCCACAGTTGCAAGTCTATCAACCGCTTGTTCGTCAGGCAACGGTTCTTTGAAAAAAGTACGACGAGACCTAATTCCTTGGTCTTTTAATCTTCTGAAAGCAGTTCTTGACGAGCCCGGAAAATGTGAAGCTCTCCTTAGTTCCCGGATGATTGACAAAGGAGCATTCAGGGCCGCCCTGACCAATTCTTCATCTTGTCTCCGTGTAGAGACTCGAAGTTTTCCAGGTACTGGACATGTCGCTACCTCAGAATACTCTCTAAGTCGTCTAATTACTCTCCTTGCTGTGGAAGCACCAACACCACAACTATGTCCTGTTTCAGATGCACTAACACCGTTTTCAAAAAGAGCAGTTATTCGATCTCGAACATTCACATCAGCCATTTTGAAGCAGTCCTTTGGCCTTTGCCAATCAGCTGACACGCTTTGCTTAGCTGAAAACTATAGAGACACCAGATGGCGGCCGAAGTAATTACAAATAAATACATCCATTTTCAATACTTTTACTATGGCCATTTGTTTGTTTGTGTAAAAATTAAATAAAATGGAATCTTTTGAAAGAATATGGAACCTAGAAAAGCCTACAAATGCACAATTTGTAGCGAATTAAGATTTAAAATATTACCTGCATAGGTCTAAATTAAAAAAAAAGACAAGGGGTTCCAGTTAGATTCGAACTCTCGTCCTTTATGTCCGTAAACCATCAGTCTCTCCACACAGCCATTGAAACAGATATGAAACGCTCGTCGTTGTAGTAATTCTACTGACATGGAGCCCTTGTATATCAACCGTATCTACGTGCTCGAATAATGATTTATGAAAGAAATGATGCGACGAGTTAATTTACAATTAAGTTCGACATGTACCGTGTCTTAACTATTATATTTCTTCTACTTGATGTAAACATGAAGTTGAAGCCCCACAGGCTGCTAGAGTTGTGAACACTGGAACTTCTAAACTTCGGCATGCGCAATGCTCTGTTCTTAGACTCTTAAATTATTCGGGCCGGGCAATCTTTTTGCCTCTCATTGTACATAATTTCAAATCTTTTTACAAACGTTTCCTTGCTGACACCTCCCTACAAAATGACGAAAAGAAAAAAAGTTTATCGCATACTACATTTTCCTTGTTCATGCAGTAAACATAAGCACCCAGCACGACTTTTTAACTTATTACTTCTTTATTACTCACTCTATTCGCAACACACTTCGCAGACAGTATGCACATACATCACTGAATGTACTTGCGAAGTTACATCATTTTATGTTCAGAAGATATGACGTCTTATGACACTTAGTTTAGAAGATATGACGTCATAAACATTGAGAAAAACTACCTTTTGCTTTAAACGGAGCGCAATTTACCCAGACTATACTCATCCAGTGTTTGATAATTAGAGCACCTGGCGACTTCGAACAGACTTTATAAATAACTAGCTTATTGCTCGCTGTTTTGCCCACGTAGACTGTACAGTCTGCACAGATTTTCTTTTAATCAGATTGGTATGTTATTACGCCTATTGCTCATGTGTGAACTTATACGTTATAAACGAGTTGATGACCTTTTACGTGGCTGCCAGTCTCTAAATAACTGGAATGTTCGAATGGGTTTAATTTAATTTCATATAGCGAGTTAAAAAAAGAAAGAGACAAATCAGATACGTGGTTGTATAGTTATTAGCGCCAGTCTTACACCTAGTACTGAATTTCTCATCTCAAATGGGTTTTCCTGTATATGGAATCGCATTTAAACGAGGTGTCTATTTTGTCATCAGTAATGGTTAGTTTGCAGAGTAGTTACAATAAAAATAATTTTGTAAATATTTAATGTATTAATATATTAAGATTCGTTTCTTTTTCTGTGGAATTCTGACAAATCTGATTTGTTGTGGTGACAATTAAATAGCTTTCTTTGATTTAATTGACAAATTGCAACACCTAAACTTTTCAAGAAATTAAGGCCATAAGAGCGTGGTCTTTTCCTTACGTACTTCTACCAAAAAGCGATTCTGCTTTCATAATGAAATATTTTCATAAAATGACATCTTCTTTAGATTTTTGACAAAATTAGCTCCAAACTGTTTATTTCTTGTTGATAACGTAAGTTCGTGACAAACTTATTTCGGTATGTGTGCCATTATCAGGTGTTCCTGTTGACAATGGAGTTGTATATCAATTTATTCTATGTCCATGTAATAGTGATATGAGATTTTATGTTGTATTATACTTACGTGTAGATGAAGTGACGTCCATAAATAATCTTCGAACGTAATTTTAGTTATGTACTATGTTGTTTGCATAGGTCACGCATTTACATTCTATAGAAGAATAATACGGTAGTGAAATTTAGCATTATTTTTGACAGTTACAAAATTATAGATCATTCCAATGTCAATGTAATAGTACTATCATAAACAAAAAACAGTAAACAACATTAAGATCGCACAACTACGTAACGCATTGTATCTATGGCGAAAAATATATCTGACTACTTGTGATATAATTTACTTGTACACATAAAGCAACATTGGAACGATCTGTAATTTTACAACTGTCAAAAAAAAACACGAAATTTCTATACGAGATGAATGCGTGAGCTATGTGAACAACATAGTACATAAAAGAACAGACGTTCTAAGACGATTTATGGAAGCCTCTCCATCTAGACGTAAGGATAATCTAAGATAAAATCTCATATTACTGTTATAAAGACGCAGAAAAAATTATATATAAATGTAATGCCAACAGGAACTCTTTATAATGGCACACATGCCGAAACAAGCTTTTCTTGAACTTATATAAGCAACAAGAAATAAAGAATTTGCAGTTAATTTTGTCAAAAGTATGAAGGTGATGTCAAATTGTGACATTATGCAAGCTGTGGATCCATCAGAGAAGAGATTATTTTCATAAAACATTTCATCCCCTATTTCACAACCTTTGGGTTGAATGAGGAGGGGAATTCTTGGCGGTTTGCCTCAAACCACTCAGAAGATTGATGACTCAAAGAAAAAGGGGTTGAATTTCCAAAACGTTGAAACACGTATTCTTTATTTCCAGCCGATAAGTCAAATATCAATTTTCATAGATACAGCTTTAAAAATACTTTATCAGTTCTTTAATAATGATTTTTTAAAGTTTTTTCCCACTATTTCACCTCCTTAGGGAGTGAATCTTCAAAAATGATGGGACAAGTACTCTTTTATTTCTAACCGAGAAACCAAATATCAATTTTCGTAGTTCTAGCTTCAAAATTGCCTTAATAGCAACATAATTTCAAAAACCTCTCATCTCCTATTTCACTCCCTTAGGAGCGGAATTAGAAAAATCTCTTCTTAAACGATGCCTACAGTAAAAGGTAAATACACTCTCCTGATTTCAAGTTTGTTTCGCTTGTGGTTAGGGCTGGGCAATGATACGTCCTTCAGGACATTTCCTTTTATATATAGAAATATTTCAAGACTTTTCCTTTTTTTTTTTTTGTATGTATACTTAACGTCAAATATCTACCACATTAACGCATTTGTAAAGTAATCAGAAGCTTGAAGCTCCTTTATGCACGGGACTTCGATGTTTTAAAGAATCGGGAGTTCACTGGTAGGTAAGAAAAGGATAGCCACCGCCGTTTCTTTGTCTTTAGCACTGTACTTCAACCTACTGCTAGTGCTCTGTCTTCATAAACTATACTGCTGCGACATTGCGAAACACATGACAAGTACGCCAAAGTGAAACTGCCCCGAAAAATTTCGAATTTGTATCTATGATGTCCAGCAAATTAGTGATTTATCATACTCTGAAATATTTTCATAGAGGAGGAATATCTATGGAGAGAGATTCAGATGCGCAGAGAAGTATTTTTCTAACCAACTTGTACTATTGGTCCATACTTGTGTGAATTCTTTAACGGGTGTCATTTTCCTGTTATGTCTGTTTAAGTTTGCTCTTAAAAAATTAAAAAAGGTTTCTACAGCCCTAAGCGGGAAATAACGTCCTTTAAAAGAACATAAATTCCTCCGAAGTCATGTGGCTATGGTAAGGCGTAAGGTTTGCCACTAAGCGCCCGGCAAATTTTGAAAATCATTACATCTCTGGCATAGTCAGGTCGAATTCAAACGTATCATGGATTTTACATTAGATATCTAAACTGAACTTGCGCTACAGCTTTGAAGAGATAAACACAAAGGCATTTCGCTTGTTTGCAACAAGTTTCTAAGCGCAGATGCCGCTATTTTTTTTCGTTATAAGATAAAAATGGGAAAGCTATGTCTTTTTTTCTTTTGCACTGCTCTTTACCATATTGCCACGTCCTTGTTTTAATAAAATGTGTTGCGCCAGCATTGCGGAATGGCTTGCAGGTACGAAAAAGTGGAGGTGTCCCAAAAAACGTCCTATTTACAGCTATGACATGTAGCAAATTAGCGATTCATCACATTCTGAAATATTTTGTAGGGACGAAGTTCTTCCGTATTTACCTTCTGGCGTGATCTTAATCTTCATTCATTCTTAGAGAAACTAAAATATTAATCACACCTAATGATTCTTCAATTCATAGGTACCTGCTGCACAGTTTCCTGTTGTTCTTCTTACATCCTTGTCTTGATCCATTCAGAGGAAGAAAGGAAGATTCGGTTTAACGTCCCGCAGATATCGAGGTTGTCGAAGACGGAGCGCAAGCTCGGACTGTGTCAAGGACCGGGGTGGAATTGCTATGCTGGAAGAAGCAATGTTAATGACAATGGTTGGCCGGATGCATGTCCTGGCTCCTAACCCCCCACCTCCCTTTGGTACGGAATTTGTGTATCCAACCTGTCTGCATCTAGAGTGAAATACGTTTGCAAGTATGAGATCGTTCTCTAAAGGTTTGCTCATTGCATATCTTAGGCGGGACTTGGGAACCATATCGATATTTGCCTAGTCGTATGTGCCGGCCGGTGTGGCCCAGCGGCTCTAGGCGCTTCAGTCTGGAACCGCGCGACCGCTACGGTCGCAGGTTCGAATCCTGCCTCGTGCATGGATGTGTGTGATATCCTTAGGTTGGTTAGGTTTTTGTAGTTCTAAGTTCTAGGGGACTGATGACCTCAGGTGTTAAGTCCCATAGTGCTCAAAGCCATTTGAACAAACCTAGTCGGATGTGAGAAATCGCGTAAAAACCACATTTAGGCTGGCCGGCACAGCGAATCTCGTCGTTGATTCGCCGGCAGATTTAATATAGGCCGGCGCTTCTACCCGACACCCGGAAGCTGAAAGTTAACGGTTTGACTACCCGGACGGTTCCCACGCAGTTTTGTTCTGCAACTATTTTAAAATCGTTTGTAGATGTTTATAATGCGGAGGAAATGACTCAAACTGGTAGACAGTTTAAAAAGATGTGACGCATTCCCACAGGAGTTAGCATTGGCCAAAACAAGAAAAAATGTCCCTATATGTCCGGAAACCAATATCTAATGAGATTTGGGACGTTAAAGAAGCGCAGTTCACTGCCTGCATTTTATTTACGGATGGGGCAGGATTCACAAATAGATACCATAGTAAGTTGCCATAATATGCACGCGTGGGCAAATGCAAATCCTTGAGCAATCATGAAGGTGAAGCATCACGATAGCTTCAGTGTCGGTGTATGGGCAGTAATTGTCGGTGAAAGAGTCATAGAGCTATGTCGTTGTTGTTGTTGTTTTGGTCTTCAGTCCAGAGACTGGTTTGATGCAGCTCTCCATGTTACTCTATCCTGTACAAGCTTCATCTCCAAGTAACTACTGCATCCTACATCCTTCTGAATCTGCTTGGTGTATTCATCACTTGGTTTCCCTCTACGATTTTTACCCTCCACGCTGCCCTCCAATACTAAACTGGTGATCCCTTGATGCCTCAGAACATGTTCCACCAAGCGATCCCTTCTTCTATTCAAGTTGTGCCACAAACTCCTCTTCTCCCCAATTCTATTCAGTACCTCCTCATTAGTTATGTGATCTACCCATCTAATCTTCAGCATTCTTCTGAAGCACTACGTTTCGAAAGCTTCTATTCTCTTCTTGTCTAAACTATTTATCGTTCATGTTTCACTTCCATACATGGCTACACTCCACACAGATACTTTCAGGAAAGATTGCCTGACGCTTAAATTTATACTTGATGTTAATAAATTCCTCTCCTTCAGAAACGCTTTCCTCGCCATTGCCAGTCTACATTTTATATCCTCTCTACTTCGGCCATCATCTGTTATTTTACTTCCCAAATAGCAAAACTCATCTACTACTTTAAGTGTTTTATTTCCTAATCTAATTCTCTCACCCTCACCTGATTTAATTCGACTACATTCCATTATCCTCGATTTGCTTTTGTTGATGTTCATCATATAGCCTCCTTTCAAGACACTGTCAATTCCGTTCAACTGCTCTTCCAGGACCTTTGCTGTCTCCGACAGAAATACAGTGTCATTGGCAAACCTCAAGTTTTTATTTCTTCTCAATGGATTTTAATTCCTACTCCAGATTTTTATTTTGTTTCCTTTACTGTTTTCTCAATATACAGATTGAATAACATCGGGGGTAGGCTACGACCCTGTAGAGCACTTGCCTGCGAACGGCAAAGGTCCCGAGTTCGAGTCTCGGTCCGGTACACAGTTTTAATCTGCCAGGAAGTTTCAGGCTACAAGCCTGTCTCACTCCCTTCCCTACCACCGTTTCCCTTTCATGCCCCTCGACTATTATAACTGCCATCTGGTTTCTGTACAAATTGTAAATAGCCTTTTGCTCCCTGCATTTGACTCCTGCCACCTTCAAAATTTGAAAGAGAGTATTCCAGTCAACATTGTCAAAAGCTTTCTCTAAATCTACAAATGCTAGAAGCACAGTTTTACCTTTCCTTAATCTATCTTCTAAGATAATTCGTAAGGTCAGTATTGCCTCACGTGTTCCAACATTTCTACGGAATCCAAACTTATCTTCCCTGAGGTCGGCTTCTACCAGTTTTTCCATTCGCCTGTAAAGAATTCGTGTTAGTTTTTGCAACTGTGACTTATTAAGCTGATAGTTCGGTAATTTTCACACCTGTCAACAGGTGCTTTCTTTGGGATTGGAATTATTATATTCCTCTTGAAGTCTGAGGGTATTTTGCCTGTCTCATACATCTTGCTCACCAGATGGTAGAGTTTTGCCAGGGCTGACTCTCCCAAGGCTGTCAGTAGTTCTAATGGAATGTTGTCTACTCCCGGGGCCTTGTTTCGACTTAGATCTTTCAGTACTCTGTCAAATTCATAAAGCTATATATTTTACCAAACAGATTAACAAGTGGTGTGTCTCACTGATTTCTGCTTGATGAATTACCACCCTTATTGGAGGAATTCACCATTGCAGGAAGGCAACGACTGTGGTTTCTGCGCGACGGAGCACCATCCCATTTTCTACGGATCGTGCGACAGTACCTGACCGCAATGTTTAATGGTCTTCCCGTTCATCGGACCTGGATTCATTGGATTTCTGGCTATGGAGACATTTAAAGGAATTGGTGTGTACCCAACCCATCGACAATATGCTGACGTCACAGGACCGTGTGACCAGTGCTTGTGACGCAATTCAAATGGATCCAGATGTATTCGATAGAGTCCGTGGTTCACTGCGAAGAAGGGCTGTAAGATCTGTCAGCATACGTCGTAACCAGATGCAGTGTTGCCTTTAATGTTTACTTCTACGTAATAGATACGAGACTAAGGGCAGATTGATTCACATTTCAACAGTTATTGGTTTCGAGACCCATAATTATAGAAACTTTTCCTCTAATTTTGACCAGTACCACCTCTTGTAAGACTACATGACACTTTTTTAAAACATCCTGCATATAAGTTTCTGTGGGAGAAAATTACTCGAAATGTCTGCATATTCTGACTGTTAACGCATTCCATCCGAATGTGTCTTACGGCCAGACAGTCATATAAATCAACCAAATGAAATTAACTCTTTATTACAGTGTCATTCGATATTTTTCAACACATGAAGCAACTCTTACTAGTCCGATATCCTTAATTAAACCTTTGTGACACTTAACTATGAGAAGTGACGGGATATCAATTCGATTCTATACAGAGTACGCGAAAGAACTTGACCCTCTTCTAACAGCCATGTACCGCAAGTCTCTAGAGGAACGGAAGGTTCCAAATGATTGGAAAAGAGCACAGGTAGTCCCAGTCTTCAAGAAGGGTCGTCGAGCAGATGCGCAAAACTATAGGCCTATATCTCCGACAACGATCTGTTGTAGAATTTTAGAACATGTTTTTTGCTCGCGTATCACGTCATTTCTTGAAACCCAGAATCTACTCTGTAGGGATCAACATGGATTCCGGAAACAGCGATCGTGTGAGACATAACTCGCTTTATTTGTTCATGAGACCCAGAAAATATTAGATACAGGCTCCCAGGTAGCTGCCATTTTCCTTGACTTCCGGAAGGCGTTCGATACAGTTCCGCACTGTCGCCTGATAAACAAAGTAAGAGCCTACGGAATATCAGTCCCGCTGTGTGGCTGGATTGAAGAGTTTTTAGCAAACAGAACACAGCATTTTGTTCTCAATGGAGAGACGTCTGCAGACGTTAAAGTAACCTCTGGCGTGCCACAGGGGAGTGTTATGGGACCATTGCTTTTTACAATATATATAAATGACCTAGTAGATAGTGTCGGAAGTTCCATGCGGCTTTTCTCGGATGATGCTGTAGTATACAGAGAAGTTGCAGCATTAGAAAATTGCAGCGAAATGCAGGAAGATCCGCAGCGGATAGGCACTTGGTGCAGGGAGTGGCAATTGACCCTTAACATAGACAAATGTAATGTATTCCGAATACATAGAAAGAAGGATCCTTTATTGTATGATTATATGATAGTGGAACTAACACTGGTAGCATTTACCTCTGGAAAATATCTGGGAGTATGCGTACGGAACGATTTGAAGTGGAACGATCATATAAAATTAATTGTTGGTAAGGTGGGTGCCAGGTTGAAAATGGTTCAGATGGCTCTGAGCACTATGGGACTTAACTGCTGTGGTCATGAGTCCCCTATAACTTAGAACTACTTAAACCTAACTAACCTAAGGACATCACACACATCCAAGCCCGAGGCAGGATTCGAACCTGCGACCGTAGCGGTCGCGCGGTTCCAGACTGTAGCGCCTAGAACCGGTTGCCAGGTTGAGATTCATTGGGAGAGTCCTTAGAAAATGTAGTCCATCAGCAAAGGAGGTGGCTTACAAAACACTCGTTCGACCTATACTTGAGTATTGCTCATCAGTACGTGATCCGTACTAGGTCAGGTTGACAGAGGAGATAGAGAAGATCCAAAAAAGAGCTGCGCGTTTCGTCACAGGGTTATTTGGTAAGCGTGATAGCGTTACGGAGATGTTTAGCAAATTCAAGTGGCAGACTCTTCAAGAGAGGCGCTCTGCATCGCGGTGTAGCTTGCTGTCCAGGTTTCGAGAGGGTGCGTTTCTAGATGAGGTATCGAATATATTGCTTCCCCTACTTATACCTCCCGAGGAGATCACGAATGTAAAATCAGAGAGATTCGAGCGCACACGGAGGCTTTCCGGCAGTCGTTCTTCCAGCGAACCACACGCGACTGGAACAGGAAAGGGAGGTAATGATAGTGGCACGTAAAGTGCCCTCCGCCGCACACCGTTGGGTGGCTTGAGGAGTATAAATGTAGATGTAAATGTAGATGTTGAAGTAACTTTTTCTCCTTTAAAGTTTTAGGACTTGCATCCCCAGCAGCAACAATTATTCTCCATTAGCTACTAATAAATAAGTGTGTAAAAGCAGGGCAAGTATGTGCGTTTGCGAAGTTTTATACTTAGCACAAAATGTGAATAGGCCTAAACAGCATTATACATTAAGTCACGTAACAACCCCAGTTTGATGTTGGTGACAGTACAATTTTCACCTTGTACTAGAACGCCTCAGGAAGAGTTCTGTGCTGTCAAATGATCGGTGTCTCCCTTGTTACAGACTGTAGATACATTTACATTCTGTGCTCATCCTGTCTCTGCTGTATCGAGGTTTGAAATCAACATCTAAGTCATGTGACGAGCGAATGCGCACTGTGCAAAGTGGAGCTTCCAATTAGATATGGTCCATTGTAGCTGATAAGTAAAGCTTTGATTTTAAGAGTTGAGCGACCTTTTGTATTTAAATCTACATCAGAACTCCATAAGCCACCTGACGTTGTGTGGTGAAGGGTATTTCTGGTACCCCTTCCCTGTTCCATTCGTGAGTGTCGTTTGGGAAGAATGACTATCGATAAGCCTCTGTATTAGCCCTAGTTTCTCGAATTCTCTCGTTGTGGTCATTTCGTGAGACGTATGCGGGAAGAAGTAATATGGTGTCCGACTCTTCCAGACAAAAGCGATCTCGGAATTTCAACAGTAAACCCGTCTGCGATGCACAACGCCTCTCTTGTAGCGTCTGCCAATGGTGTTTGTTGAGCATCTGTGTAACGCTCTCGCGCCGCTAAACGATCCCGTGACGAAACGCGCCGCTCTTCGTTGGATCTTCTCTACCTCTTCTATCTGTCTTACCTGGCTATGGTCCCAGATTGATGAACAATACTCAAAACTCGGTCGAAGAATGGTCTTGTAAGCCATTTCTTTCGTGGATAAGTTACATTTCCTTAAGGTTCTTCCTGTGAATTTTTTAAGATTCTTCCTATGAACCTCAGTCTGTCGGGTCCCGGCACAGCCTCACTATACCAGAATGAAGTAAGTGCGAACTGCGTAGGGCAATCGGGACGTTAACGACAATGGGTTTGTTATAAATTACTGTCAACCTTTACATCGGAGATGAGAGGGAGAGAATCTCCTTGGTTTGAAGCAAATAAGTTTTCTGAAAATAGGTTACAGAATTGCAATAGGCAGAAAAGATTGGTTAGATTCTATCACGTTTATTCTCACACATACTTATGAGAGGTGTTGGACCATAAACCCCTTAGTAACATACAGTCTATTTATTCGGACTTGCTACTTCAAAGCTAATTGCCGGTACATATAAGAAACAAGTACAAAGCAATCACTTGTTCTTGGTTAGCACTGAAATCTCTCTAAGTAATTGAGACAAAGACTGACAGCCTCTGTTCAACACTATTCCAATGAAACTCTAAAAATCCTACTTGACCTGCAGTTCCTGAATGTCCACCAGAGTCTATCACCATCTTCTCGTAGTTGAAGTCTTTATCAGCTGTATTGGCTGCTATGGGCCTACTTGGCTCCGCTGGCGTCTCGCTGCAGAATCTCCAAACTGCCGGCACTGGCTCTGAATCTGCATCTGAATCTCTACTTCTAGCTATTCCGCTGCCTGGCCTTTTATTTCGTTACTCATGTACTTGGATGAACACGAGTTAATTTGTTTCACATCACCCTTTCGTGTCTCAGTGATCGGCTTGCACAAGAATGCCTTCGGTTCCACACGACACTTTCGTTTCTAGGTGCACACAACTTAATTTGGTTCCACACGAGTCTTTTCCGCACGTGACTGACACTCTCTCTGGCTGTATTATCGCCCTGGTGTTTGCGTCTTCCATTGTGCAAGTTTGATTCATGCTGCTTCCTCTGGCAGGAAGTCAAACACTAAGTTATTTGATCAACAAGCCGTACTTGGCAGCCTACGCCACTTATCTTGTCCCTACGTCCTGATGGACTATTTCTTAATGTCGGCTGGCTGTTTGCCTATGGAGCCTGGAATCTTATTATGGTCACAAAAGCAAGAATAAAAATTAAAATTTTCTACGGTCACAACAACCCATCTGCTTTTTCTACTGTTTAAGTGCTCATTCCACTTAAGGTCGCTCTGGATAGATGCCCCTAGATGTCCTACGGTGGTCACCGTTTCCAGCAATGTGTCGTCAACAGTATAGCTGTATAGTAGTGGATTACTCTTCCTATATGTGCGCAACATGTTACATTTATTTAGGTTCAGGGTCAACTGCCTGTCCCTGACTCACTCATCAATCCTCTGTAGTTTCTTCTGCAAATCTTTAGTATCTTCTGGCTTTGTTACCTTCTTACGGACAACCCCGTCATCTGCGAACAGCCTTGTAGAGTGTCTGACGCATTCTACTAGATTATTGACACACCTAAGGAGTGGTCAAAATATTTCCGTTCGAAGGCCGTACGCTCCAGAATCGGTATCTAGTCAGGCAAAATGGCCTTTGAACACTGAAGCAATCATCCTACTGATGCACCAGGCTGAAGGTACCCGTCTGGTAAAACACCGTTCCCTGCTGCGTGAAGAGTCCCTGCTGCCCATCGTCGTCCGGCAGGAGTCATCGACCCTTCATGGCCCTATTTAAGGGTGGAAAACAGGTGGGGTATAGGAGGGGTGCTCAAATATCTCCCACTTGAGTTGGTGTAACTTCTCATACATCATACAAGTCTCTGATCTGTGTTACTTCCGTGTTACGACATTTGTGATATGAGGACGTGCGTTATCATAAAGCAGCAGCTCCCCTTGTCGCAGTTTTCGCTAACGTTTCGCTTCAGTTGCTCGCCATAATTTCTCCAGCGTTGCACAGTACCGTTCCCCAGTGATGGAGGTACCAGGTCCCTTGAAAGCAGTAATTAATGGGAACCGGTAATCAAAGAACAGGGTGTGCATCACATTTCCAGCAGATGGCTGGCTCTTTAACTTCTTGGGGCGAGGGGATGATGAATGACACGACTGTAACATGGACGCTTTCGGCTCCGGCTCCCATTGGTGGAACCAGCCTGAAACATTGCGTACAAGGTACAAGTTGCCTTCAGCAAGGAAACGCGTCAGTTACTGTAGGCAAACAGCCATTACATTTGCATTTGTTCGATATTCAACGCCTGTGGTATCCAGTGGCTGCAGACCTTACGGTACCCTATCTCCTGCCGGATAATGTGTTGTACGCTACCATAGCTGATGTGGAGATCCTTTGTTAGCACATGAAAGGTCGAGCACTGGTCCCCCCTAATCGCATTATCTACCATCTGCTTCTTGTTGTCCTTAGCGGGCCGGCCGCGGTGGTCTAGCGGTTCTAGGCGCTCAGTCCGGAGCCGCGCGACTGCTACGGTCGTAGGTTCGAATCCTGCCTCGGGCATGGATGTGTGTGATGTCCTTAGGTTAGTTAGGTTTAAGTAGTTCTAAGTTCTAGGGGACTGATGACCATAGATGTTAAGTCCCATAGTGCTCAGAGCCATTTGAACCATTTTTTGTCCTTAGCGAATGAGGCTGCCCTCGCAGATCGGCCGACGTCTTGTGTCGAATCGCGACCAGTGCAGAAATTGGCGCACCATTCCATGACGGTGCGACATGTTGTCCCGTACACATTATTCATTCTCCGACAGAAGTCTATAGGTGTTTGTCCTTTTGCAGCCAAGGAAAGAATAACAGCACGCTGGTCCTGTTTGGACACATTTGATAATAACGTCACCATAGTTCACGCATTTACCATATGCGCGTCGGAAAGAAATGAATTCCGCCCTACTCTCTTACCTACATGTCGGTGCTTATATACAAGCGTCGGAATCGCTCTGTATTGTATATATGCTGCGACAACGACCATAAACGGAAACTTTTTGGTCACCCCGTGTACACTGTAAACAGTGACCTCCTTTTACACTTCCTTGGGGTCATCCCTTATACAGTACATTGTAAATTAAGGATCCCATTACACTTCCTTGCGTACCCACGAAATTACATTCACATCTATCGATTTAGTTCCGTTAAGAGCAACGTGTTCAGTTCTATCTGCAAGGAAGTCTTTATTCAAGTCGCAAATCTGGTCCGACAGTCGGTAAGATCGTATTTTTTTCTCTAAATTGGTATGTGGAACAGTGTCAAATACTTTCCTGAAGCCCGCTGTGGTGGCCGAGCGGTTCTACGCCCTACAGTCTGGAATCGCGCGACCACTACGGTCGCAGGTTTGAATCCTGCATCGGGCATCGATGTGTGTGACGTGCTTAGGTTAGTTAGGTTTAAGTAGTTCTAAGTTCTAGAGGACTGATGACCTCGGATGTTAAGTCCCATAGTGGTCAGAGCCATTTGAACCATTTGAACTTTCCTGAAGTCGAGAGACACGGCATCAACCTGAGAGCCGATGTCCACAGCGCTGTGAATCTCAAAGAGGAAGACAGTGAGCTGAGTTTCGCAAGATCTCTGTTTGCGGAATCCATGTTTATTTTTATAGAGGAGAATATCGTTATCTAAAAAGTCATAATACATGAACACAAAACATATTCCATAGTCTACAACACAATGGCGCCAACGATATAGGCCTATAATTATGTGCATCTGTCCTACTACCATAGGCTTCTTGAAAATGGGAACAACCTTGCGCTTTTTTCCATTTCTTAGCTACCCTTCATTACACCAGCGACCTACGATAAACTGCTGCTAGATAGGCAGCAAGTCCTTTTGCATTATCTTTGTAGAGTCTTCCACGTATCTCATCTGTTCCTGATGCCTCTCCACTACAAAGCATTTGTGGTCGTTTTTGTGTTCTGCCATCAGTTATCTCAGTATCTGCCATTTCGTAGTTCGTACGATGATTGAAATGATGGACCGCGCTGAAACACTTTCGGAAGACCGAATTCAGTATTTCGGTCTTCTCTCTGTCATTTTCCGTTTCGGTGCCATAGTCATCACTGAGTGACTGAACAGATGATTTCGAACCGCTTACTGATTAGGTCGAATGACAGTAGCCGGCTGCTATTGGCCAAGCGGTTCTAGGCGCTTCAGTTCGGAACCACGCTGCTGCTACGGTCGCAGGTTAGAATCCTGCCTCGGGCATGCATGTGTGTGATGTCCTTAGGTTAGTTAGGTTTAAGTAGTTCTAAGTCTAAGGGACTGATGACCTCAGATGTTAAGTCGCATAGTGCTTAGAGCAATTTTAACCATTTGAATGACAGTATTTTATTTTCCAAGTCAGTGAGCTCTTCTCTCATTGCTCAATTTCGCTTCGTTCAGCTTTTGTTTGTCAGCTAGGTTTGACTTCTGTTGAATTCGTGACGAAGATCTCTTTGGTTACTTAGCAGTTTCCTAACACTGCTGTTAAGCCACAGAGGGTCTTTTTCATCCATTAAGTCATTTCTCGGAACATATTTGTCTAAAGCATATTGAAAGATGCTTTTGATTTTTTCCATTTGTGCTCCACACTTTCGTCCCCAGCAATGGATATTTGGTGCTGATTACTCTGCAATTTATATCCTGTCACACTGCTTAAGCAAAAATATTTTTCTATCTTTCTTAACATTCCTTGTAATACCCTTAGTCATAGCTGCTGTCACAACTTTATGATCATTAATACCATCCTCTGCGTTAACCGATGCGAGAAGTTCAGAGCAAGGAGCTCTACGACGTTAACTTCACAAGTTGTTTCTCTATCTGCTAGAAAGTAATTTTCGGACAAGACATTCTGAATAACGACGTACGAATCCCTGTCTCTGGTAACATTTTTGGTAACATGACATTTCCAATCTATTCCTGAAAAATTGAACTTAAGAGTATTATACACATAGTATTATGTAGTATTACAACTAAAGTAATTTCTGCGAACCCCAATTCCGACTGTTGTGTTATAGACCTACTGTGAGTTATTTAGTCTACCGTTCCTACATGATTGGAAGACAAAATACTAATTTAGCAGAAAGTGTAATGGAATTAGGATTTTGAAGAGCTCTTCAGAACATGTGAGTTCAACACACCCGAGTATTCGCTTCACGATGGAAATAGATAAGGAGGATCGCCTTCCCTTCCATGATGTGTTGGTCAGAAGGAAGGCTGATTATACGTTGGGACATGCTGTTTACACACTGAAGCGCAAAAGAAACTGGTATAGCCGCGCGGAGTGGCCGCACGGTTTAGGGCGCCATGTTACGGATTACGCGGCTCCTCCCACAGGGGGTTCGGGCCCCCCTCGGGCATGGGTATGTTTGCGTGTTGTTCATAACGTACGTTAGTTTTAGTGTGTAAGTCTAGGGACCGATGACCTCAGTAGTTTGGTCCATTAGGAATTCACAAGCATTTGAACACAAACTAGTACAGGCATGCGTATTCAAATACAGAGATAAGTAAAAGGGCAGAATACAGCAACACGGTTGGCAACGCCTATGTAAGACAACAGGTGTCTGGCGCAGTTGTTAGATCGGTTACTGCTGCTACAATAGCAGGTTATCAAGATTTAAGTGAGTTTGAACGTGTAGTTATAGTCGGCGTACAAGCGATGGGACACAGCATCTCTGAGGTGGCCATGATGTGGGAATTTTCCCATACGACCATATCATGAGTGTACTGTGAATAACAGGAATCCGGTAAAATATCAAATCTCCGATATCACTGCGTCCCGGAAAAAGATCCTGCAAGAACGGTATCAACGACAATTGAAGAGAATCGTTCAACGTGACAGAAGTGCAACCTTTCGGCAAAATGCTGCAGATTTCAGTGCTGGGCCATCAATAAGTGTCAGCAAGTGAACCATTCAACGAAATATCATCGATATGGGCTTTAGGAGCCGAAGGCCCACTCTTCTACCCTTGATGACGGCTCGACTGAATGTTTTACGCCTCACGTTAACCTGTCATCACCGAAATTGGACTGTGATGACTGGAAACATGTTGCCTGGTCGGACGAGTCTCGTTTCAAATGTATCGAATGGATGGGCGTGTACGGGCATGGAGACAGCCTCATGAACAATGGACCCTGCATGTCAGCAGGGGACTGTTCAAGCTGGTCGAGGCTCTGTATGGTGTAGGGCGTGTGCAGTTGGAATGATATGAGGCCCCTGATATGTCTATATACAACAGTGGCAGATGAGACGTACATAAGCATCCTGTCTGATCACCTGCATCCATTCATGTCCATTGTGCATTCCGACGGACTTGGGCAACTCCAGCACGACAATGTGACACCCCAAACGTCCAGGATTGCTACAGAGTGGCTCCAGGAACACTCATCTGAGTTTAAACACTTCCGCTGGCCACCAAACTCCCCAGACACGAACATTATTGATCGTATCTGGGATGCTGTTCGAAGAGATCTCCACCCCCTCGTGCTCTTAAGGATTTATGGACAGCACTGCAGGATTCATGGTGTCAGTTCTCTTAAGCACTACTTCAAACATTAGACGAGTCCATGTCACGTCGTGTTGCGGCACTTCTGCGTGTTCGCGGCTGCCCTACACGATATTAGGCAAGTGTAACAGTTTCTTTGGCTCCTCAGTGTATAATACGACATGTGGTCTGAACGTGGTAGTTAAGCTACAGAAACTGGTCATCACTTTGTAAAAAAAAAATTAATGTTAAATGCGGTAGAGACAAAATAAAGAAAATTTTGAAAGTTTTTTACAAAGTTTTCAAAATTTTATATTTTTCCATTTGATTATCTGTTTGCAGGATAAATTTTCATTCCGCAGCGTAGTGTGCGCTGATTTGAAACTTCCCAACAGACTGAAACTGTGCGATGGACCGGCACTCGATCCTGCGAACTTCGCTTATCGCGGAAAAGTGCCCTACCAATTGAGCTACCCAATCACACTGCCAAGCGCCCCCCCCTCCCCACCCCACCCCCCACCCCCCCACCTTTTAACTGCATTTCCGTCTCTTTCTGTCAGTGCCTCATTACCTAGCTTCCAAAATTCATTGAAGATATTGCGAAGACATAGCTTAGCCACAGCCTTGGGGATGAAAATTCATTAAGGGATAATCCCCCAGGCTGTGGCTAAACCACGTCGCTGCAGTATCCTTTCTTCTAGTCCCGCAAGGTATGTATGACAACTTCTATGAATTTTGGAAGGTGGGAGATGCAGAACTGGTGGAAGTTAATTTGTGACGGCGTGTTGTGAGCCATGCATGGATAACTCGGTCGGTAGATCACCTGCTCGTAAAAGGGATGATGTTAGGTTCGAGGTCTGGTCTGGTAGACAGGTTTAATCTTCTAGGAAGTTTCAGAAAAAGTGTTATAATTAATCCTATCAGAGAGACAGCAACAGCGAAAACTACTAATATTTTTCACAGAATTAATAAGCTGTTCGCTAGAAATTAGTTCTCCCTTAATTTCAGAAAAACACTGTGTATTTGTCTTGTGGCATCCATTGTGCAGAGAGATGGTAGTAGTGGGACTCCCAGGACCTGCAGTAGATCCGAGCTACCGTTCGAATGTGGATCCGCCACGCGTTATATCCGGAGCAATGTTGGGATGCGGATCCACAATATGCCGCACACGGGACACGGTTTGAAGATGGATTCGCCACGCGCCATGAACGAAACGGTGTTGGGATGCAGATCCACAATATACCACATGCGAGTTAGCGTTCGCGTGTGGATCTGCCGTGGTCTATATAGCCGGACCTATGTTCGGAGGCGGATCCACCACACGTCACATCTGCGATAGGGTTCGCAGATGGACCAACCACGCGTTATGTCCAGACATGTATTCTATGTTCGAAGTTTGGTTCACCAGCCGAGGAGACTGGGTCCTGGGAGCCGTCCACGAGGCATGTATATACACAGACATACAGAAAACAGAGCAAACGCTCTCCAAATGTGGAGGTGACTGGATTCAGTCGCGTACAGTGCTATATTACGCATCCCGATCAGTGCATTTGGTCTAGGTGTTGGCAGCTGTGCTACATTTACAAGCAATTTTAGAACACAGAACGAGAGGTTATGTCATGATCGCATGGATAAATCCGACATAAAATCGATAGAATTGCGAAAACTGACGAGGGAATAGGTAGAACTTGACCGAATATACACCGAAATGTGGAGAAATTGAGGAAGTACTTGCGTATCTTCTGGTTCGCGCCGAATAATTTGTACATGGGAACGAGTATGCAGCAACAAGAGGAATACGAGAAAACGTCGACATCGAAGCGAAGGGAGTCAGGGAGGCGGGCAACTGTTTTCCATCGAGGCAGCATTATACTGTATGTCTATTGAGGTACCAATGATACACGCGAGTTGACTACTGTATTTGACGCTTTTCAGGAAGACAGAGAACCACTCACCTCTAAACTTACTTGCATCTGCTTTAAAGGATAACAGACAGTGGACGGGGTGATCGATTGAGATGGAGCTCCAGCGAGGTACAATTTAATGGTTGACTGACGCATTCTAGAGAAGAAGAAGTTGCTACAGGTAAATTTTTCCACTGTTCTGTCCGGATGCAACAGTCGCGTGACATAGCCTGCGTTCTACTCGTATACAGCCACGTGTTCTGTATGTGGTTTAAAGCACTGTCTACTTGCGATCGTCGGTCATCAGAGGACTTCCATCTCATGTCTGATGAAACTTGAGACAACCCTCTAAACGAACTGTGATTTATGCGCAGTACTTCATCCCCCCTGTCGCATCTTGGGGTGTAAAATCGAGACTTCAGCGTCATAACTAAGTTAGCGATTGGTTTTTGTGAGGCGCTGCAATCCCTGTGTACACATCTGGCTTACAGATGAGCTGTTTACAGAGTTAGTGACGGAATGACGTAATTTTCACATGTTGGGCACTGCTGGTATGCGTTTATATGTTTCCTTGTAGGAGGTATTCCCCGCTACTAACGATCATTTTATATAGGCCTTATGCAGGCATAGTATAATTTCTGAACCGTGATCGGACGTGAACGGTGGACACTATACGTCTCCGGAAAGCTATATTGTGCTCGTATCACGCAGACAAAATGTTTTACGAAGGTAGTCTCTTCGTTTAACGTAGAGAAATCGAGAAGAAGCATGCATGCCATGCGCTTGAAATATATTTCTCACATTGGAATATTAACAGCACTACATTCCATACGACTGATAGGTCGGAAACGCATGCGATCTAACATTATAGCCCGTTTTAAGTGCAGAATTAGTAGCCTTAGAAGTGCGTGTGTTCATGTTCTCTCTTACCAATACTTCCAGGTACCGATCCTAGACTCTAGAACAATACTTTAGAGTTGATGCCTTGGTTGATTTACGTAAAAATGCGTCGAACTCCATCCGTCTGGAGCTCCATCGCACATAAAAATCATTCGTTTCTTGTTCTTCTTACCCGTC
Organism: Schistocerca americana; assembly: GCF_021461395.2. Taxonomy (NCBI): domain Eukaryota; kingdom Metazoa; phylum Arthropoda; class Insecta; order Orthoptera; family Acrididae; genus Schistocerca; species Schistocerca americana. The sequence continues at coordinate 738,173,288 of NC_060120.1, read as the reverse complement.
TGCTATTACATCACGACACTTTGAAATCTGTAACTATACACCGATAAGGAGTGCTGTGCTCCTCGACATGGGTGCAGCTCGAGAAATTTCGTGCTCTTGGATGGGTTACAACTCAGAAAGCTCCATTCGTTCACGAGACGTGGAGTGTAGCGGTCTTCTTCTGATCGGTTGTAGATTAATTCGGTAACGGTGCTGCAGGGCGGCTTGGCCAATGACAGTGTGAGGAGGGTCTTTCACTCTCTAATTTTACCCTAAGACAGCGAGAATCCTCTGTGACTCTCATACGTAGAGAGATAGACCGTAAATAAAGCACTGTGCTCGAGGCGTTAGAAATATGTAGAGTACTGTCTGGTACACTTCGATTATTTACGTGTTCGAGAATTAACACTGAATGGATGTATTGAGCAGTCATCTATCTACATTCGCAATGATACTCGCAAAGTAGAGAAGGGGTGGTTTAGCTATGATACTGAAACTGGGGAAACATCCTGTCACATCATTGGCCGGCGTTGTACTGTGAAATTGCTAAAATTGTTCACGCTATCAGCTGTGTTGCTAATTATTACAGTACATCGGCGGTGTCTTTTCCATCCCATTCGTGCATTGGTGCGCTGTTGGTTACCACATAATGATTGACTGACAACGCTTGTTTGTGTTGGGGAATGAGTTTTGTAGATGGGTGGCAACTTCTGGGGGCTGCTAGCAGTGAAACAGTGATTGCGTACATGAGTGCAATATGAGTAATCAGTTGAAAGGGAATGCAGAGTCATCATCTATCCTGTCACTGAGACAGATGAGTTTAAATGTAGAGGTCGTCAATCACTTTCGGACATCAGTTTGGAAACTCTCCACAACGCAGCCAAACTCTTGTAGATTCCTTATGTTGTAACTGTCTTTTATTTAAAATCATCCACTGTGTGTTGCCTGTTATGGTAGTTGCAGTAAGAAAATGATTTACACCATGCGATGCCTAGTTTTCTGTGAGAGGCCATTGATCAGAGCGTCTTAATGTCATTTTAGGACCTGAGACACCTCGAAGTCATGGCAGAAAAATAAAATGTATGGCAGTGTACAAAGCGTGTTAGAAAACAACGTTTCAAACAACGACACAGGGTCACAGGGAGCGCCTCTTGCGAGTTACAGTATAGTCTGTGGGATACGGTCATCATCCTACATTATGGGTGATGGAACCTTAAACTGACCTCTGCAATGGATCAAAAGCTGTATAATTAAGAGGATCATCTCGCATAAGCAGCAGTAGCAGTTTGACAGGTAAATTCGATGACGGACTGGCTATCCTGTTAGAAATGCTAGGTGGAATGCTATTCTGGAAAGCATTGCCACAACCCTCTCTCTGCACCGGATCCACATCACAGCTATGCATCATCGCATGAGCAATGGCGCCTAGGCGAGTTCTATATCAGGTGAAGTTAGTGCAGCTTTTATAGTTCGTAATTTTTCTCTGTTGGATGGTGTAGAATAACGATGATAGCATGTTGGGCTGATAGATTTGAATGGACGCAGATCTGCTTTGGTCTGTAGTATCTGTATCTAGTTCGGAGACGTACCACATTGCGCACATTTCAACCGAATGCTTAAAACGCGGTCCTGTTGCACTAACTCAGGTCGTTCTGTTTCTACATGGCTTGCAGAAGGTAGTGGATATGTCTTTCTCCGACTTCTGCTCAGTTCCGACTTAAATTGGAACGATCACATGCGCTAAGTTGTAGAAATGGAAGCAGTTGCAAGATGTGTAGGGGTTGACTAAAGCCGCGTTGGAATTTTACTGTAGGAGACGCATTCGAGAAAGGTGTCTCGTTTAGAGATATGAGAGTGCCAGATATATGATTCACTTGTGGGTGTGATCTGACGCAGCTATGTGGTTGAAGGGAAAGACTTGATTCCCAATAATGGGCATCATTTCTAGCAGATTGTGTAACACTAGAGATCTGAAAAGCTTGTATACATTTTCTTACAACCTCATTCAGCACATCATCTACTACTACTGTTTGTGTTCCTTCTCAATCAGCCATCGCCCATAACTCAGTGGATATATCGCAGAACCTTTGATATGGTATCGAGCCAGAATACGTTACAAGTACTATAGAAATATCTAGCTGGGGCTGTGTGAGGCAGTCGCAAATACCGCTTACATACCACGTCCCTTAGCCGAATCACTTCCAAAATTCAGCGATTTTATTACGAGGTAGCATCATGGGCTACGTGTAACTGGAGTGCTGGTCTGATAATATACACTCCAGTAACCACTGTCTCGGTGTTTGTCCAGATAGAAAAACCACCTCATTCAGAGGTAATGTCATTCCTCGATTTATGAAGACAGTATAGCTTTTAACATGGATCCTTTCGTGCACCTGTAGAACCATGACCGCTTGTGACTGTTACATACAGTAGTTGTTGGGTTCGATTTTTCTTTAAGAATGGTTCAAATGGCTCTGAACACTATGTGGCTTAACGTCTGAGGTCATCAGTCCCCTAGAACTTAGAACTACTTAAACCTAACTAACCTAAGGACATCGCACACATCCATGCCCAAGGCAGGATTCGAACCTGCGACCGTAGCGGTCACGCAGTTCCAGACTGAAGCGCCTAGAACCGCACGGCCACACCGGGCGGCGAATTTTTTTTTTAATTTTTTATTTTTCATTTTTTTTAAACATCTGGCTGATTACGTCTCTCTCTCTAGTGCACGGTGGTAGAACTCACAAGAAAAACTTATGATACATGTCCATTCATGGTTGATTTTCTCTCAGTATTATTACATATGGCCAGTGATCGGTTATTGACGAAGTATTATACTTAGTAGTAGGGGGGGTGCGTGATATGTTCGCATTTGAGAATCAGGCTTATAAAGTATGTGTTTGTGTTCTGACATGTGTAAATGAAGCGACTATGTCCAGTTGTAATAAAGTACGGATTTGATTTGGGGTACTGTGATAGCACAGGAAGAGTATGTCAGGTCATAAGAATGGTTCTGATATTGCTATTTCCAGAGCCACAGCCGTCAACAGAATGCATTTCCAATACTTCGCTCATTGTCGAATGTCGTTCAACTGAGACCACGATCATTACATTTAGTTGTAAGTACAGAGATAAAATACACTACTGGCCATTAAAATTGCTATACCACGAAGATGACATGCTACAGACGCGAAATTTAACTGACAGGAAGCAGATGCTGTGATATGCAAATGATTAGCTTTACACAGCATTCACACAAGGTTGGCGCCGGTGGCGACACCTACAACGTGCTGACATGAGGAAAGTTTCCAACCGATTTCTCATACACAAACAGCAGTTGACCGGCGTTGCCTGATGAAACGTTGTTGTGATGCCTCGTGTAAGGAGGAGAAATGCGTACCATCACGTTTCCGACTTTGATAAAGGTCGGATTGTAGCCTATCGCAATTGCGGTTTATCGTATCGCGACATTGCTGCTCGCGTTGGTCGAGATCCAATGACTGTTAGCAGAATTTGGAATCGGTGGGTTCAGGAGGGTAATACGGAACGCCGCGCTGGATCCCAATGGCCTCGTATCTCTAGCAGTTGAGATGACAGGCATCTTATCCGCCTGGCTGTAACGGATCGTGCAGCCACGTCTCGATCCCTGAGTCAACAGATGGGGACGTTTTCAAGACAACAACCATCAGCACGAACAGTTCGACGATGTTTGCAGCAGCATGGACCATCAGCTCGGAGACCATGGCTGCGATTATCCTTGACACTGCATCACAGACAGGAGTGCCTGCGATGGTGTATTCAACGACGAACCTGGGTGCACGAATGGCAAAACGTCATTTTTTCGGATGGATCCAGGTTCTGTTTACAGCATCATGATGGTCGCATCCGTGTTTGGCGACATTGCGGTGAACGCACATTGGAAGCGTGTATTCGTCATCGCCATACTGGCGTATCACCCAGCGTGATGGTATGGGGTGCCATTGGTTACACGTCTCGGTCATGTCTTGTTTGCATTGACGGTACTTTGAACAGTGCACGTTACATTTCAGATGTGTTACGACCCGTGGCTCTACCCTCCATTCGATCCCTGCGAAACCCTACATTTCAGCAGGATAATGCACGACCGCATGTTGCAAGTCCTGTATGGGCCTTTCTGGAAACAGAAAATGTTCGACTGCTGCCCTGGCCAGCACATTCTCCAGATCTCTCAGCAATTGAAAACGTCTTGTCAATGGTGGCCGAGCAACTGGCTCGTCACAATACGCCGGTCACTACTCTTGATAAACTGTGGTATCGTGTTGAAGCTGCATGGGCATCTGTACCTGTACATTCCATCCAAGCTCTGTTTGACTCAATGCCCAGGCGTATTAAGGCCATTATTACGGCCAGAGGTGGTTGTTCTGGGCACTGATTTCTCAGGATCTATGCACCCAAATTGCGTGAAAATGTAATCACATGTCAGTTCTAGTATAATATATTTGTCCAATGAATACCCATTTATCATCTGCATTTCTTCTTGGTGTAGCAATTTTAATGGCCAGTAGTGTATATATATGACCGATTTCTTAGGGTAAACATTCTACCTTTCTCCCTGTACGTGCTCGGCCTGCAGCGCCAGTGACCTGTGTAGGGTGATTCACATTTCCCATTGACGGTAGGAGCTGTCAGACTGTAGATGCCTGTTGGAGTGTAGGAATGTAGATGAATTAACCGTGTTGTCCTCTAGACGACCAAATAGCGAACTAATACTTAGTATGTGTTGGATAGCTTTCATGATTGCGTGGAAATTTAAGAAGATTGAATATGGAGGTTCGTTTGCGCTGGATCGTTAATCCTGCCCATGTAATGTGTTTGGTTGACTGCTTCTGCACATTTCGTGACTTTATTTAGTTGAGAGAACATCGATTGTGGTGTGTCCATCTAGAGTGTGGAAGACACATTTGCCAGTTCTCTAGACATAAGAAACAATTTAGTTAACCTTGTAAATTTTGGGGATTTTTGGAATCTACTACATCACTGACATCGATATTCGAGAGTGGAAATATCAGTTTCCTCTATTTGTTCTGAGTTACCAAGTAAATGTCTTTGTGGACGTGACAAGTATCTAGTTAGTCCGTTGTTTACAGCATGCCCCACCTAGCAAAAGTTTCGGGTTTGTAGAGAACTAATTTCCAGTCTATATCTTGGGAATTATGTTGCACTAGCGATCGGTAGGATGCTGCCTACTGCTTGATATCGAGAAGTATCACGAAAATGGTATATTGTTATGGCGAACCATGCGGAAAAATACATGTGTTCTTGTAATCCCCGAGTCTGGAGATGTGTGTAGAAAAGTGAGCAAGCAAGGAAGCAGGTTCAGAGCAGGAACAGTATCGTGTTTGTGCCAAGGGGAAACGATCCCAAATTTGTAGAACAGTTCTGAGAGCGACTTTGGCCCGCTGTGGGTGCTCTGGTCGCGCGTTGAGGATGGATGACTTGTTATCGTTGGCTGTGGGAAAATATCTAGTGCTGAGAGGAGTATACACTCCTGGAAATGGAAAAAAGAACACATTGACACCGGTGTGTCAGACCCACCATACTTGCTCCGGACACTGCGAGAGGGCTGTACAAGCAATGATCACACGCACGGCACAGCGGACACACCAGGAACCGCGGTGTTGGCCGTCGAATGGCGCTAGCTGCGCAGCATTTGTGCACCGCCGCCGTCAGTGTCAGCCAGTTTGCCGTGGCATACGGAGCTCCATCGCAGTCTTTAACACTGGTAGCATGCCGCGACAGCGTGGACGTGAACCGTATGTGCAGTTGACGGACTTTGAGCGAGGGCGTATAGTGGGCATGCGGGAGGCCGGGTGGACGTACCGCCGAATTGCTCAACACGTGGGGCGTGAGGTCTCCACAGTACATCGATGTTGTCGCCAGTGGTCGGCGGAAGGTGCACGTGCCCGTCGACCTGGGACCGGACCGCAGCGACGCACGGATGCACGCCAAGACCGTAGGATCCTACGCAGTGCCGTAGGGGACCCCACCGCCACTTCCCAGCAAATTAGGGACACTGTTGCTCCTGGGGTATCGGCGAGGACCATTCGCAACCGTCTCCATGAAGCTGGGCTACGGTCCCGCACACCGTTAGGCCGTCTTCCGCTCACGCCCCAACATCGTGCAGCCCGCCTCCAGTGGTGTCGCGACAGGCGTGAATGGAGGGACGAATGGAGACGTGTCGTCTTCAGCGATGAGAGTCGCTTCTGCCTTGGTGCCAATGATGGTCGTATGCGTGTTTGGCGCCGTGCAGGTGAGCGCCACAATCGGGACTGCATACGACCGAGGCACACAGGGCCAACACCCGGCATCATGGTGTGGGGAGCGATCTCCTACACTGGCCGTACACCACTGGTGATCGTCGAGGGGACACTGAATAGTGCACGGTACATCCAAACCGTCATCGAACCCATCGTTCTACCATTCCTAGACCGGCAAGGGAACTTGCTGTTCCAACAGGACAATGCACGTCCGCATGTATCCCGTGCCACCCAACGTGCTCTAGAAGGTGTAAGTCAACTACCCTGGCCAGAAAGATCTCCGGATCTGTCCCCCATTGAGCATGTTTTGGACTGGATGAAGCGTCGTCTCACGCGGTGTGCATGTCCAGCACGAACGCTGGTCCAACTGAGGCGCCAGGTGGAAATGGCATGGCAAGCCGTTCCACAGGACTACATCCAGCATCTCTACGATCGTCTCCATGGGAGAATAGCAGCCTGCATTGCTGCGAAAGGTGGATATACACTGTACTGGTGCCGACATTGTGCATGCTCTGTTGCCTGTGTCTATGTGCCTATGGTTCTGTCAGTGTGATCATGTGATGTATCTGACCCCAGGAATGTGTCAATAAAGTTTCCCCTTCCTGGGACAATGAATTCACGGTGTTCTTATCTCAATTTCCAGGAGTGTGTAACCTCCCCCCTCACTTATCGACCTTAAAGACAGTGAAAAATTAAACCGCGTGTACCTAATGGAAATTTGGGAAAAGCAATCGTCACCGAAGTTAATCTATCGGTAAAGAGGGAGGAAAGGGTTACATCTAAATGAAAGGAAAAATGCAAATGAAACTGGTGGAAATTAATTTTGAAAAGGGATAAAGTTAATAAAGAAAGTAAATGTGCGGCCGTTACGTTAACAATTAACTAGCGGTAATTAGATATTTGAGATTTGGAGGAAATCACGGTCGCCAGTCCTAAGGACAATTACTATAGTAACTGAAAAAGTAAGGTTATTACACATATAATTAGCACTAGAAGCGTGGCAACTGAAGGTTGACACGTGTAGTGTGAAAACTGAAAGTTTGTCAGAAGTAATAAATTTCGCTACACTCTGACTTAATTTAGCAAAAGAATTAATAAAACTGGAAAATCGAAAGTTAATTTAGTGACTGAAGTTAATAGTGAGCTTTCTTTCTGAAGCACATCGACATTCAGTAAAATAAGGTTAGTCTTGGACTACCTCAACAATCATTTCAAAAGCTACTTGAATCTACGCAATTTAGAAATAAGAGAATTAACTTTGAACTTGAATTAAATGATTCTGAACAATTAACAATAGTAAAATTTAGTACGTACCAAGCTGAGCTGCAGTCACAGGTAAGCTAAAATACGGTAACAAAACTCGCACTCTTAATTTGTGCTTGTGTAATCTAACTATTGTAGCCAGCTAATGCTTGAATTGAACTTTGAAATTAAAGCAGTGAAATGGAATTATGCTGGCGTTTGAATTTCAACGACACTCGGGTTCATTTCGGAAAAGGAAGGGACCCTGCTTGGCAATGCAATTGGGACAATGAGCAAGAAAGGTTCATGCTAAGTTGCTGTAATTTTGCGAGGCAAATGGAACAATTTGAAAAGCTGAGGTCTGCCATACAGTTCTGAAACTTTACGTGCTTTTAGTCTTCCTTGTTGGTTGATTGAAGGTTCGAAGCCGTCGATCGAGGAGGTGGCGACAGTCACTCATTGTCGGCCGTCGCTGTTGCAGAAGCTGGATGTTGGCGCGCCTTCTTCTCGACACGGTCACCAGGCGAAACGGGCTCTTGATGTGCGCCAGCTAATGCTTCCCGTCCGCGACACCATGTCAGAAACTATCATCGCGAGTCGAGCGCAATTACATGCTGCCAAACCCCGAAAGCGCGGCAACTCGCGGGAGCGTCACACAACACCTGCTCCACTAGCTACTCCCGCCAGACTCTCACTGCCCGCGCCTCACGCGGCAGAGTTAACACTACCAAAGATCCTACACACTTTGATTCTTCACACGACCCATCGATGTAATCGTTCGATAGCAGTTTTCCCTAGGCAAGACCCAGCGTAAAAATACAAATAATATTTACGAAACAAACCAATTATACATCGACATGAGTGCATAAATATATATATACAAACAGTAAAATAATTACAATATATAAAGAGACAGAAATGTCATATCTTGAGGTAACAAAACAAGGAAAAAAAATAATAGTACAATAGATGGAAATAGGAGTATATGCATTTCCGGCGTTACACGTGCCCCACATTGTCTGAGGATGTTCGTGTAACGTAAACAGACTCAGAAAATGTCCCAAAAAAGAAACAGCGGAAATGCATATGCTCAAAACATCAACAAAAGTTAGCATTCGTCTAATTAACCATATATCAATTTTTAGACCATAATAATTGAGTGGAGACACTCCTAATCTTATTCCACTCTGTCACCTTGCACAAAATAAAACATATTGAAATTCATAGAAAATATAGAAAATGGTTTAACTATTCCAAAATCATTAAAATTCGTAACACTATGAGAAATGGAATACTATTTGCAAAATTAATTAGATTGCATGGTCATAAAAACAGGTAGATCAAAATACGCAAATAAATAATTAAATAGACTACACATTTTATATAACCTTTTCATAATTAATATTCTCGTCACGAGAATCTACTTAACGCTAAACAAGAAAATAATATTCAGTAGATCGAAAAAAACATAAATATTGACAGCAGAATTCTTTCACATCAGCTGTCCGGGAAGAAAAACTATTCCGCCTTTCGTACTCGCAAGTACAAAGAATGCCGACAGCGGCACAAGAGCCAACAGCGGCACAAGAGCCGACAGCGGCTCGCCTCGCCAGTATTGTTGCGCCCGCGTGTGCGGCACGCTTGATCTCACTCGCCCTTGTGACGGCGTTTCCAGAACGTCCGTTTCACTGAATTCTTTAGGAAAAACTCACTCCCGAGTAATCTCAAGGAGTCCCTTAATACTATCACAGTGGATAACTCAACACTGTCCATCATCACACGCATGTACTAGCCTGAAACTTAAAACAGCGTCTAAGTACATCGGCAATGACTAGTAAAACACATATTCATGGAATCTTACAGCTAGTTATAAAATCATATTTACATTGCTTAATCTACTGTGACTCAGCTGAAAACTTAAACTAGCAGCTTGGATTTTTCAGTTGATTAGATCATGATTAAATTTATTAAAATTAAATTGATTAATCAAAATTAATTACTTATTAATTACAACTTCTTTAATGACCTTGGTCAGTCAAAAGCATGGCAATCTAGCAAATCGTTAAATTATACACTCTATATTTACATACTGTATAAATTACCCATTGTGTGGTATTAATCGATCCTAGGTTGGTACAATTTCAAGTCTACAATATTCCGCAAGCATTTGTGTGAGGTATACCAATGACTTTATATGGTCCATTATAAACAAACTTAAAATTAGAGATTTCATGGTCTATCTCGCTCGATTTCTCATGAGCTATTACAAGTACTAAGTCTCCGATTGCAAACTTAGCAAAACGCACTTTAGCGTCATGACGACGTGTGCGAGCATCGGCTTTTAGCTTCATTACTTCTCGCAAACGATCTTTTTTCACACCAATACTAATGTTAATCCGTTTAGGGAATTTGATTATCTCTTCCAATTCACTTTCTACGCTTTTGTCAATGCCGAAATTCCTCATGTTACGGCAGTTCAAACCCATTCCTACGTCAATGTCATCCGGCCAGTTAACAATGTGTATAGGCTGGTATTGCCTATGCACACCGTTTCCTGCCTCGTCAAAACTAACTACTATTGTTTTATCTTGGGACGTACATGTCAACGTTTTGCTTTCGCAGTTAATCACTGCACGGTACTTTAACAGCCAATCTAACCCGATAATTACTTCCGTAGTTAAGTCTGGCACGACGACAAACTCTTGTTCAAATCGTGCCCCACATATCTCGAAGTTGACAAAATCTGTTTTGTGACCGGTTTACTGACCTTCCCAGTAGCACCGATAATTTTCACTCCTGTTACTGGCATAACTACGATGCCAGGTCTGTCTTTCAGTAACTCAAATATTTTCCCAGATACAGCACTCAATTCTGCACCGGTGTCAATCAACACGTTTAGTTGTAGGTCGTGCATATTAACAGACACTACTATCTGTCTACACTTGTCCTCGACTGTTTCTTTATTTTCCCACAGTAAATCCTCGTCTATATCCAGGTCATTCCAGAAAAAACCATCCGGCTTTGATCCTAAATCCAGTTTATCTGGCGGCTTTTTCAGCCTCTGTTCACATACAGTTTTTATTTCAACATGTTTGTCCTGAGGCTTAGTCTGTAGCGTCGCCTCCAATACCGAAACCTTTTCCTGTAACTCGTCAACTAGTGAGTGTAGCTTTGCTATCAATTCACTAATTGTCACCTTCGTTGATTCCTCTTTAATCAGATTGATCTCATCTGCCGATCTACCTGGAGATTTGTGCCCAGTAGTATCTGCAATTACTTCCTCTGGATCTGCGCAACCCACACTGCTATCGTCTGACCGTATAACGTCAGCTCTAACCTCATACACACTGTAATCTACGTGGTTTTCTACCAATCGTGTCCGGCTATCACTAAAATTTTCGTAATCTTTCTCCTTAATACTCTCGCAATGTTTAAACTGGATGTTCGCGTCGGATGGGTCGGCTACTTCTACCATTACAACTTTCGGTAAAGTCTGCCGGTTAGGGCCAGAACTTTCCGTTACTACTTCAACATTCAACTCCTGCGGGACGAAACACGACGAATCTTGCTCGTGCTCCCCATTAACATCAACTATTTCTGGTAAAGTCTGCCGGTTAGGGCCAGAACTTTCCAACACTTTACAAATACTATCTTCCTGTGGGACGAGACGCGGCAAATTCTGCCCGCGCTCTCCATAAACACTTCTCTCATACAGACCCCTATAATCTCTTAGTTCGTCGTATAAGCGACCGAACTGCCTTAACCAGACCTCATCCCTCTCTGCATCCCCTCGCTCGATGACGGACGTTTTATCCGACATCTGATCTTCTCTCAACAATTGCGAATCATTCTTAAACTCAATCTCCAGTTCCGCTGTGGGTATTACAGCTGCCCCTTTATAATCGATTTCCGGAACACTACTTAAATTGTTCTCACTGACAGTGAATGTATTTTCTACTGCCGTGTATACAGTTGATCTACTAGTTGTGGGCGCACTCCTTTCTCCTAACACTGGCACACTCTCCCGCCGTTGATTATTCCACACGGAATTTTCATAACGACGACACCTGGGTTTTCTCCTGTTATTGGGCCGCCAAAATTTCTCCACGCCTGGTCGGCCCCTCACCGGCGCGGCTAATGGTTTCCCTGTCTCGTCCCAGCAGATACGCTCCCCGGATGCTGCTGAGGCGGCTGATCACACCCTCTGGCGTTATTACTATTCTGTGAAGCCCGTATCACGTTAGTATGATACTGGTTTCCGTCATTCCTGTTATTATTTGCATTAAACCGATTGTTATTACGGTCCGAACCATTATTGTTATTGCTGCCATGGTTGCGGTATGCATTATTCCCGTGGTTATCGTTGTTGTGGTTGCTGTGGTACCCGTTGTTGTTACCACGGCCTCTGCCACTGTCGCGATTATTGCGCCAATTGTCCTCGTCCTCCACTCTTTCCAGGAAATCATTGATTGTCCTGTAATTGCTTCCTACGTATCGTTTTGTATCATCTGGAAGCTTCTTGTAGAGTTCCCAGACTATTTCGGATTCCGTGCGGCGATCACGCAAGTATTCCAACTTGCGGATCCAGCCCTCACAAAACTCCTTCATCGAACCGCGCGAATTCGCATCGAAAGGCCTCGATACGACAAATCCGCGCCAGACACTTTGCTGTTTTTGCTCTGACCAGTATTCAGCCAGAAACAAATTTTTAAATTCGTCAAAAGTCAGGTCCGTAATGTTGAGCTTTAAGCCCCAACGCTTGGCATCACCAGCCAACACATCAATAATCGCATTAATTTTTCTCTCATCAGTCCATGATCTGGGTAAAACTCTTTCACAATTTTTAATGAAATCCGTCGGGTGTATACCGCCTTTTTTCAAGGGGTCGAACCGCTCCTCTTTCGTCAACAACTCCGAACTATGTGCACAGATTGGCACATAGCTCTGTTTTTCGTCAAGTTTCCTTTCTAATTCCGACACCCTCGTAATCACTTGGCAAGTGGTTGTCGCAAGCGTTTCCACTTCCCTCTTTTTCTCTTCGCAGGTGTTAGCCTGCTTCGTCACTTTGGTATCTACTTCGGATACTAAAGCCTTTAAAGTTTCCACCTTCTGTTGATCCTCTTTTTTCACTAATTGAATTTGTTCCGTCACCTTATTCTGGATGATCGGAGCAACTGCGTCTCCTACACTTTTCTCGATTCTGCTAATTTCGGAATCAAAACGAGTATTTATGCTCGCAATTTCCGCCTGAACGCCTATCATTTCCTGTTTAAGATTACCGATTTCGGTATTAATCACGACAATATCGTCTTTGATTTTATCAACTTTTGTGTTAATAACTTCAACATTGTTGTTAACAACATTAATAGCTTTGTTCTGACTGTCTAGCTTTCGTTCAATTTTTTCAGACTGAGCTTCTTGCTTGGCCGATTGACTCTTGATTTCGTTAATCAAAACATTCAATAAATCAGTTAAATTCCCGGAAACTACCGGTTGTACTTCCGTAGCGGCTTCCTCTTTAATTGTCCCCCCATATTCGTCATCAAGGGATTCGCATTTGATTTTCACTTCCGACTCCGAAACATTTTCTAAAGTGTGGAATTCCATTTCTGCTCCTTGTTGCGTTTCGGCGGTCGCGTCTTTCATGCTAGCCGCCTGTCCCTGAACAATGGGTACCGCGGTGCGCGTTCCCCACTGTTCGACCGATTGTTCCTTATCCAAGCCTACCAAATTTTGGTAATTGTTGCCTTCACTCATTTTAATAATTTTCAATATAAATGCCAAATCTCAAATCTAATTAGGATTCCTCACACTAATATTCTCGCTGACGTATCGACCATTTCGTAACCAGTACTTTGTTACGAGATTTGTACAATGCAAAATTCGTGTCCAGAACAACCTCAAATTTGAAGATTGTCCTGTCACCAGGTCGCCACGTGTAACCTCCCCCCTCACTTATCGACCTTAATGACAGTGAAAAATTAAACCGCGTGTACCTAATGGAAATTTGGGAAAAGCAATCGTCACCGAAGTTAATCTATCGGTAAAGAGGGAGGAAAGGGTTACATCTAAATGAAAGGAAAAATGCAAATGAAACTGGTGGAAATTAATTTTGAAAAGGGATAAAGTTAATAAAGAAAGTAAATGTGCGGCCGTTACGTTAACAATTAACTAGCGGTAATTAGATATTTGAGATTTGGAGGAAATCACGGTCGCCAGTCCTAAGGACAATTACTATAGTAACTGAAAAAGTAAGGTTATTACACATATAATTAGCACTAGAAGCGTGGCAACTGAAGGTTGACACGTGTAGTGTGAAAACTGAAAGTTTGTCAGAAGTAATAAATTTCGCTACACTCTGACTTAATTTAGCAAAAGAATTAATAAAACTGGAAAATCGAAAGTTAATTTAGTGACTGAAGTTAATAGTGAGCTTTCTTTCTGAAGCACATCGACATTCAGTAAAATAAGGTTAGTCTTGGACTACCTCAACAATCATTTCAAAAGCTACTTGAATCTACGCAATTTAGAAATAAGAGAATTAACTTTGAACTTGAATTAAATGATTCTGAACAATTAACAATAGTAAAATTTAGTACGTACCAAGCTGAGCTGCAGTCACAGGTAAGCTAAAATACGGTAACAAAACTCGCACTCTTAATTTGTGCTTGTGTAATCTAACTATTGTAGCCAGCTAATGCTTGAATTGAACTTTGAAATTAAAGCAGTGAAATGGAATTATGCTGGCGTTTGAATTTCAACGACACTCGGGTTCATTTCGGAAAAGGAAGGGACCCTGCTTGGCAATGCAATTGGGACAATGAGCAAGAAAGGTTCATGCTAAGTTGCTGTAATTTTGCGAGGCAAATGGAACAATTTGAAAAGCTGAGGTCTGCCATACAGTTCTGAAACTTTACGTGCTTTTAGTCTTCCTTGTTGGTTGATTGAAGGTTCGAAGCCGTCGATCGAGGAGGTGGCGACAGTCACTCATTGTCGGCCGTCGCTGTTGCAGAAGCTGGATGTTGGCGCGCCTTCTTCTCGACACGGTCACCAGGCGAAACGGGCTCTTGATGTGCGCCAGCTAATGCTTCCCGTCCGCGACACCATGTCAGAAACTATCATCGCGAGTCGAGCGCAATTACATGCTGCCAAACCCCGAAAGCGCGGCAACTCGCGGGAGCGTCACACAACACCTGCTCCACTAGCTACTCCCGCCAGACTCTCACTGCCCGCGCCTCACGCGGCAGAGTTAACACTACCAAAGATCCTACACACTTTGATTCTTCACACGACCCATCGATGTAATCGTTCGATAGCAGTTTTCCCTAGGCAAGACCCAGCGTAAAAATACAAATAATATTTACGAAACAAACCAATTATACATCGACATGAGTGCATAAATATATATATACAAACAGTAAAATAATTACAATATATAAAGAGACAGAAATGTCATATCTTGAGGTAACAAAACAAGGAAAAAAAATAATAGTACAATAGATGGAAATAGGAGTATATGCATTTCCGGCGTTACAAGTGTATATATGGTACTGTCCGTCTTCATGGTATATGTACAAATAATGTAAAAGGGATGATTTTGTTTGGCGTGGGATATGAATTGTATGTTTACTACATCGACCTGGTACTTGGAGATATATTTCTGGGTTGGAGATCGATTTCATGCACTAATATTCAAGCTCCTGTCCTTGGTGGGAGAGCAGTGTAATTGAGCAGAAGTCTTTCTGTATTTGACATTATGTAGGGCACATGGTGATATATTGATGGGTCGCAGGTTGGTTTCACGTTCTGATATTCAAGCTCCTGTCCTCGGTGGGAGAGCAGTGTAAACGAGTAAGAGTCTTTCTGTATTTGACGATATGTGTGGTAGTTTGTATGATTTAATTGCCAGTGCAATATGGCGATCTGTGTAAAATAACCGCTGAAAGTCTCATCTGCAGAAAGAAAAAAAAGGCGGATGGTGCTTCGATACCGACGGCATCAGTAATTCAGCGGGTAAATTCGATAAGAGCCAGTCATAACGCACGATTCATTCACATCCTTTGTGTTGGGATATAGGGACCTCTACATAGCTGAGGGAGTGTTTGTGTGTGCTGAATGCAGGAAGGGTAACACGTCATCTCGTAGAATCGGGTGTACTGCCAGTGGTGCGCATCTTCCCAACACGATGTTTCGACGTCGTAACTGGGCGTCTTCATCAGGTTTTCCCTGAGACTGGTTGACGAGCTGACCTCGTCCCATATTTATGCCTGGGCGGTGTGTGGCGCTCCCTATGGCGTCCGCGCCCGTTGTGGCCATTTCTGGCGGTGGTATCAATCTGTAGGCACTCCCTCTTCGGTCCGCGCCCGTTGCGGCTCTCTTCTGAGGTAGCGGGTATCCCAAGGCGTTCCGTACTGGGTCCTAGCGCTATCATGGCTATGTTGAACTTCCTTATGCTGCCCGCGACCGCGGCGAGTTCCTCTCGCGGCCGAACCATCCTCCTGGGCTTCTGAATCCGGTATGCGCCTGTGAGGTGCGATTCCTGCGGCGTCCGGCTGCTGTTGGAGCTGCATATTAGGATGCTCATCCTCCAAGGAGCTTGCTGTCGCCTGGTATCGCGCATGCCGTTCTTTTCCGGTACTAACGCACTTGGATGTCTGTAGTTCATTCCTGGAGGAGGGACCTTTCTTCAGTTGTTTCTGTAGTAGTTCCAAAGCGGGATTCCACACAGTACTAAGCTGATATCCTGCTTCCCGGTTGATCAACTTCTCCACCATCTTGATTTTAATCGATTCATTAATGACTCTAGAATCGGGGGTTCTAAGCCAGGATCATGGTTTTGTCATAATCCGTGGTGTGTTCAAGTTCCAGGCAATGCTCTGCTATTGCAGATTTAGTTACCTGTCGTAGCCTGGCATGTCTCTGGTGCTCTTTACATCTTATTTCAACTGTTCTGGTAGTTTGATCGATGTAAGACATCCCACATTCACAGGGTATATAGTAGACACCAGGTTTCCTTAACCCCAAATAATCCTTGACAGTTCCAAGGAGCGTCCTTATCTTGTCAGGTGGGCAGAACACACTCTTGATATTTTCTTCAAGACTCTGCTGATCTTGGCAGATATAGGTCCAGCACAGGGTAGAAAAGCTACTTTCCTGGTCTCTTCTTCCAGCTCCTCTCCTGTAGCCTCAGGTCTTCTGGAGGGATGGAGCGCTTTGCGGATGTCCCTGGTGGAGTATGCGTTATCTGTGAACACTGTTTGTAAATGTTCTAATTCCGCTGTCAGGCTGTCTGGGTCAGAGAGTGTCTTGGCTTGGTGTACGAGTGTTCTCAGCACTCCATGCTTCTGTGCTGAGTGATGTCAGCTGTCAGCCTGTAGATATAAGTCAATGTGTGTTGGTTTCCTGTACACACTGTGGACTAAGGTGCCGTCTGCCTTCCTCTTTACCAGGACATCGAGGAATGGGAGCTGACCATCTCTCTCTAGCTCCATGGTGAACTTGATGTTGGGGTGTCTTGTGTTCAGATGGTCCAGGAACTAATCCAGTCTTCTCTTGCCATGTGGCCAGATGATGAACGTGTCATCAACGTATCTGAAGAAACACGTTGGCTGGTAGGCAGCAGTTGTAAGTGCCTCATCCTCGAATTTCTCCATGAACAGATTCGCCACTACCGGAGGGAGATAAGGGGCTACCCATGGCCACTCCCTCAGTCTGCTCATAGAATTGGCCTCCACAAAAGAAGTACGTCAATGTCAAAATATGCTTGAAAAGATCCAGCAAGGCTCCGTCAAATTTCTCACTAATTATATCGAGTGTGTCCTGAAGTGGTACCCTGGTGAATAGAGACACCACATCAAAACTGACCATGATGTCCGTGTCCGAGATCCGTAGGTTGTTGAGGCGTTCCACAAAGACCGAAGAGTTGCGGATGTGATGGACACACATCCCTACATATGGTGCCAGCATCTTCTTAAGGTAGGAGGCTGTAGGGTAGGTGGCTGCGCCGATATTACTGACGATCGGGCGAAGTGGTACACCCTGTTTATGGACCCTGGATAATCCATACAGTCTGGGTGGTACTGGTGCCTTAGCTTTTAGTTGTTTGACAACCTTCTCAGGCCATCCTGTTTCCTTAAGAAGAGACCGGGTTTTCCTATCCACTCTATTGGTGGGGTCATTCTCTAATGGATTATAAGCAGGGTCCTCCAAAAGTTGACAGATCTTCTGGTCATGGTCAGTCTTCAGTAGTATGACAGTAGAGTTCCCCTTGTCTGCTGGTAACATCACCAAGTCTTTTTCTTCCGGCAAACTCTTGAGCGCCATCCTCTCGTCTCTTGAGATGTTTGTTTTGGGCGGCTTGGCTCTGGTTAGCGCCCTGCATGTCTCTCTCCGAATCTCTTCTGCAACACTTGACGGTAGTGTTGACCACTTGCTTCACAGAGCTGATAAAGCTAGAAACCGGTAGTTCTCTAGGAGTGACAGCAAAATTCAGGCCCTTACTGAGTACTTTCAAGGTGATATCATCATATGTGCGACCGCTCAGATTTACCACTGTGCGGGTGTCATGATTTTGTTGTACTCTGTTGTTCAGGCGCTCAAATTTCGCCATTTGTCTAGCTGTAGCATTGTGTTTGATGCATGCCGCCAGCGCCCCTGATGTGCCATCTATCCTGTCCCAGTCTTCAGGTGCCAAGTTGCTGGCTAAGTCCAGATGTAGACGTAGTAGCTCCCTGGAGATGACGTCCAGTCTATGCCGCATGTCCCGGATCCTTTCCTTTACCATGGCTATACTGGCACGATGCTTGATCCTATTAGCCGCCCTAGATGTGATATGATGTTTAATCTTGCCAAAAACAGTTACTACGTCTCCTTCTCTGCATCTGAGTAGAAAGCTGAGAGAGCTCAACATCCTCTCTTTGCGCTGTCGTAGCTTGTCCAATAACTTCATCTACATGCACATTTCCTCCACGTAGAGTCTAGCAATATAATTTCTAAGAGTTTCCCGGCGATTTGTTGTCATCTCGTAGAATCTGGTTACGACGTTGAAATATCGTGTTGGGAAGACGCGGACCACCAGCAGTACACCCGATTCTACGAGATGACAACAAATCACCGGGAAAGTCTTAGAAATTGTAGGGTAACACCTGATGGAAGGGGTACCACGTTAGGTCCGTGACGAAGACTGCATTCGACGTTATTCTACGCTATTTTCGTAAACAGGTTCTGTTACGGCAAGAACTTCCGTGCATACAAGCTGAAATATCAAGAAAGCGAGCGTTAACTATTTCTGGGACACTATACAATTTCTGCGAGGTCGACTCGATTCTCATTTTTTCATAGTCATGTGACACCAGTATAAGATTGAGAATCTTGTTAGATGTGTTTGCGAGGGTTTGTAGCTATGTGCGTGCACTTTGTGGCGTTGCGTCAGTCACGTTTGGCGGTTAAGCACAGTTAGACACGTCTCTCATGTTGTGCGGGGAACAACGCACCCTGTGCTATTCTGGGAGGCATTGGAACATCTCTCTCAGTGCTGGGCCGTACGACAGCTATGCGTCATCGCTTATGGGACCAGCATGAGCGCGCCTTGGAGTTCTGTGATGTCAGTATAAGACTCGAAGAATTCTAACTGTATACACCGAAAAAGACCCAACTTTCACCTGCAGCGGTGTGAGAGCGATGGCTCGCGCTGGCTTCGTCTGGCGGTGTCTCGTGGCGGCGGCGGCGGCGGTGTCGGGCGTCGAGTGGCGGGATGTGTTTTTTATTAGCAATCTTTTGTATAAGCTATATTCCATCGACTTCAACGACCAATAGGATGCTGCGAATAAAGAAAAACTACCCCATACATGTGAAGAATACCGATTTAATTAATTTGCATAAATTTTTTATTTCAATGTGGTGTTAGCGGTACAGTAGTTAATGGGAGGGAGTGCGTGAGTGGGTGACATGGAGCAGAACAGCAGCATAAGTGCAGAACACTAGGTTAATTTGCATAATTTTCATGTAAAACGTAGTACAAAAGTCTAAGGGGGTGTGTGGCAAAGAAGAATGAGCCAGAAATGGCGTTCAAAAGCATGTGAAATTCGAAAAGTATACCAGAAAATGGTGGGAGGAGATAACTGATTACTTAATTTGTTATGGATGGCGGAGGAATATTTTAAGGAAATGGGGGTGACATGGAAAACCACTTAACAGAACAATAAGTTAAGTGCTGACAAAGGCCCAAGCATAAGGTTAAGACACCCAGAGTACAGTGCTGAACATTAGATTATACATCATGTTTGCTCCACATAATTACTTCTTGCAAGACTTACGTGTTTCCAGACAGCAGGGAATGCTCAGCAAGAGAAATCAACCCCCACAAACTGATCTTTTTTATAAATAAACAATATACCCTTGAATTTCCTGTTATGAGACCCTTCCTCTCCACCAATTTCCATATATTCCACACAGTGCCTTGAATCCCCTAAATTGGTTTAATAAACAATATTCCACACAATGTCTAAATTGTTTAAACAATATTCCATACACTACAATTGAATTCTCTCCAAATGATTGATCAACTGAGTCATTTTCCTGCCAATTCCTAGGAAGTGGTGGCAGTCAGATGACTTAGGTTAGTGGAGGTGCCCTTTTTTCCCACCATTTTCTTAGGTTAGTAGAGGTTGCATTGTCCTGATGTAATCTGAACTTTCCTCCGGGGGGGGGGGGGGGGCGTGGCACTTTCCCACCAGAGAGGTTAATTAACTGATCAATTTAATTATATAGTCAATGTGACCTAAATTATCCTCCCACCATTTTCTTAGGTTGAATTGTCCTGATTGAATTTGAACTTCCCACCAGAGGGCGTGGCAGGAGGGCATGGCACTTTACCACCAGAGAGTTTAACTAATTGATCAATTTAATTAAGTAGTCATGTAAGGTGTCAGGAAAATCCAACGCCTTCCATGAAAACCCTGACATGGTAAGCAAATCCAGTAGTTTGTCACATAGCTCCAAATAAATCGTGACATTAAATTAACCAAAGTAATACGAGTAACGAGTGAGCAAATGGAATACCACAGACTAACACAAGAATGCCTAAATGCATGTCATATCTTCCCACCGTGAGACAGACGCAGTTCCGAGGGGAGAAACGAGAACAGAAGCCGAGAGCAGAACCATGTTAAGCTAGAAGGCCCTACGATAAGGGACGGACACCCACGTCGACAGCTAACCGCTAGGACCACCCCCCAGCCCATGTTAAAAGCTAGAGCCCTCCAGAAGAACAGTATAGATCTTACGATAACACTAAAAGGCCCACCCCAGCCGCAAGTTTTAGCGTGAGATTTTTTCGCGTCTCTGTTACGTCAGGACCACCCCCCAGCCCATGTTAAAAGATAGAGCTCTCCAGAAGAACAGTATAGATCTTACCGGAACACTAAAAGGACCACACCAGCTGCAAGTTTTAGCGTGAGACATTTTCGCGTCTCTGTTACGTTGCAAACTTTAAAAACATTGCCCCACCACGAAAAGTATAACGTTTCTCATTGGATAGACAGAATTTTTGTAGGCGGAGCTTAAGGTTAACATTGAGACCCTGATTGGTCAGATGAAAACACAGCCAGATAGTTTTTTTAAACCAACTTCGGTAAATTGTAGTAAGGAGAACTTAGGAGAGAGTTGCTTCCGAGACGGCGAGGTGAGCGGAGCTGTGCTGCCTGCCGCCCCCTGACGAACACCAACAAGGTAATGAACGCACACGATGCCGCATAACAGCGCATAAAGCTTCACTCAGAACTGCAGAAGTCTCATCTGTTGCACCCCCTTTTTGCGTAATACTAGTGTCGATCGTCAATTAAAGCTCACGGTGTTCACATTTGCCACTTGAAGTAAAAATCTGAAACGCGATGATTTTTCTGTTATATAGTTATTGAGAAGCCACATCAGCCACTGTAATTTACGACAAGTTAGATAAGTAATTAAAGATAATTGAGGGTCACTGTAGACCATTTTGATAGTTTTCTCTTTTGTGAAACTTAATTTAAACCTAGATTATAGATGTGATGTGGCATAGGTCATCCTTCGATCCATTGTAGAACTTGGAAACCCATTCAGGGAATATTCGTTCACATTTTTGTTGAACGCAGTTGGCTTTTACCATCCTGTATTAAAACATTTCCTTTTATCATTAGTGCAATTTATAAACAATGTTTTGTGAGTAGAATAAAATTTCCAATGGTAAACTTAACTGCTTTTTCAACGTTATTTTACCAGCTAACTAAAAATAGGAAAGCCTTGAACCCCTTCCACTAAATTTAGTTAGTATTAAGATTCTTTTACAGGAAGTGCAGTGGAGCTGATGCTGAAATCATTAAGTATTTGGTTATATCATCGCTAGTCTCACTGAACTCTTCTGAACTCTACATGTCATGTGTGGTCTGCCGTCTCCTTACCAGCAACAGGTCCCAGGTTCAAACTAGTCAATTCCCTAAAAAACACGCTCAGAGTGTTGTTGCGCGAAAGTGGTAGGGAGACACGATATAGAACAAACAGACACCACGCAGAATGTTAGAAAATGGCGACCCTGCCAGGATGGTAAAATACCATGATTGAAGGTCGACCACATGCCTAACTAGGTCAGAAAAAAATCCTGTTAAAAAATTTTCGTGATTAAAAAAATTTTTTTTGAAAGGCATAAACAATTGAAAACAGTAGCTGCAGCGATAGATAGTAAGAAAGTATTCAATAGAAAGTGAGACATTTTAGCAGAGACAATAGCATAATTAAGTTATGAATTTAAAATTTGTTAGAATTAAGTTTTCTCCTCAATGCAAGCACACAGGTGGCGAATAGATCGTTGACAAGTTGGTTCTGACCCAACAAGTAAGTGAATGGATTGTCAGTCTTGGGTATAATATGTGTCAGGTCGTGTGAACAAAAAGTTCATGAAACGCGTGAGATCGTATGAGCGCATATTGACTCGAAGTAGGGCGCGTGAATTGCTTTTAAAACAGAAAATAATAGATTCGGAAAGATTAGCAATGGCAAATCGAGACTTTGACGGAATTGACGTAGAGATCCAGCATGAAAATGGACAGAGAATAGAGGACAGTACAACAGACGATGCAGTATCGCGAGAAATAGGAGATATAACGCACCATAACGAGGATAATGTACGTCAAGGCATAGATAACATAAGTCAGCATATGACAGAGGAGCAGGAAAGTAGAGAGACAGGCGATGAGGATTCTAACTTGCGTCTTGAATACGTAGAACCCATAGTACAAGTAATCAGAGCTCCCTCACCACAGAGTACAAGGAATGCGAGCAGAAACGTGTCACAGCACAGTTCAATGCAATCGGTTGCGAACCAACACTTGGGCGAAAACACAGAGCGTAGGACGTCGGAAGAAAACGCAATAGGACCCACCAATCTGGCAGAATCATTACGACAAATTACGGAAACCATGACAAGGCAAAATAAAGACATAGCGAACCAAATTCAGAATGCAGAAACCACGAGACAAATGCGTGCGATTAAAGAACAAAACAAAAAAAATCTGTTACACCTAAGTCATATTGAAGAAGAGGCAAAAGAATCTCGAGAAGTGATAGGAAACTTAATAACAAGTCACAATCAATTGAGAACAGACACTGACAAGGTACAAGCGGACGTACAAACATTGCGTAATGACATTCAGGACGAGATCAAAACGTTACGTAACAACACCCAGGGAGAAGTCAAGAAACTAGAGAAACAGATAAACGAAATTACTAGACAAGCAGCAGGTACAGCGCGTGAAGTTGTTGAAAATAGTGTGTTACACAAACGTATCACAAAAGCACCGCTGAAAAGATATGATAACCGCATAGTCAAAATAGAAGTGCAAACGAAGTGACAATTTCAGAAATTGCGAACAGAGTTGTTGGAAACTATTGAAGAGCGTAGTGAACAGGATCGAACAAGCACAGAGTCTGCAACCACATCCGTATCTGTAACAGCACCGGAAAAACAAGCAATTAACGAAGATATTACGCATTTGCGATTCCAATCACAGGCGGAAAGTAACATACGTGAAATCAGACAGCCTGCACAGCAACACACACGTTTCGAAATTCTTGATGAACAAACGTCATCGCAAACACATGCGGAACCACAAATGCATGTTTCAAGACAGTTTGGATCGTGCAATGAAGCAGCAAGGTTAGCCAGACAAGATACCGAACCAATACCTGACAATGGAAAGCCAGGTCGCGAAGAGTACAGTGCAATGCATTCAGCTACACGTTCACAACCGATGGAAGAAAATTATTGCGTGCCACTCCAACGATACTACGCAAGGGTAGGCGAAAGTTACAGTGGACAATATCCAATGGATCTACCATAACCGGAAAGAACGACGGGAGAAATGATCAGAAACAAAAGTGGCGAAGAATCGCGAATTTTATATGGAACTATGACGAAGTACGACAACGATCATTTCCTCACAGTCAGAAAATTTCAACACTTTCAAGAAGGAAACTCATTACATCCACGAACGTTTATTGATCAATTCCGAGTAGGATTACCAGAACACTGAACGCTAGCACACAAATTAGACTTTATATTTGCACACATGTCAGGAACAGTCGCAGAAACCATGCAGAATGTTGCAGCGACATACCGATCGTACGAAGATTTCAGAGAGAAGTTTCTCTCACGATATTGGTCCAGCGAAACACAGAACAGAGTGAAGTACGAATTATTACAGAACCCATATTTTGAAAATTCAGGAGAGAAGAGTCCCGTGAAATTTTTCGAATTAATGGCAAAGAAAAATCAATGCTTAGATGCACCATACAGTGACGGAGAGTTGATTAAATTATGCGCGATGAAGCTACCATTGAAATACCAGCAATCATTAGTAGGTCGCGGAGGCAATGACGTCGAAGCATTTAAAGGTATTCTAAGGGAACTAGAGTTCATATTTTTGGAAGATGACGCAAGAAAAAGACGAAGCGCACGTCAAAACGAAAGCAAAAAGCAGTGGAATCCACAAGACACAGTACGAAGAAACAATAATTACGAACCATGTGATAGCTTCGCACCAAGAAACGACAATAGATTTCAACAAAGAACCGGTCATGAATTTAGAAGAGAATATGGCAATAACTATAATTCACCCAGGAACGGCAACAACTATTACAGAGGGAATAACGACAACCGGAACGGGTACTGGAGAACCAATAGACCGACAAATTATCAACAAAGAAACCACTATCAACAAGCTGAACAAGTAAAGAGAAGAGGTGGAGGTAAGACCACCAAACCCCGATAAACGTTCGAATTGACGGCTAAGCGCCCATGCCAAAGAGAATGACGCACCGACCCAGGACAATTGCAGCACCTTGAACAGAGAAGTAAAAATCTTATCACGAGAAGAGATGAAGTAAGAAACAAATCCGCAGGGACCAGATGAAAACGAAGACAAGAAAATAACAATATCGTGTTGGGACGAAATTAATTGGGAGAATACTGACGAGGAAGATGAATTACCAGAGGCATGCACAACGAATGTAGGAGGAAAGGACGAAGTAATGAGTATTGCAGAGCTATTTGAGATGGAAACCAGGGAAAGCGAATTCAATGAGGATAATGCGCAGTAGACAGAAGTTGAAAATAAGTTACGAGTGGGCACACAACCCAACGTATATAATGAAGGAAGTTATGAAGCGATAATTAGAGCATTTAGATGCGATTATGTGGAAGTAGCGACGAAGAAGGAGAAGATAGACGGGGATGAGGAAAAAGTAGAGGATGTTGAAGAAAGCGTAAATGAAGGAAGAAATGGAGAAGAGGAAATAAAAGAGAGAGAAGTAGCAGTCGAAGCTTATCCTACAGAAAGTTCGAATTCACAAGGGAAATTCCTAAAAAGACTCATGTATGATTTAGTGGAGGATTCGTTGATGCAAGAAGAAGAAGAACAGAACCAACCCTTTCAATTTCAACCAATTGTGAAGGCCATGGTAAAGCATATCCCAGTCAATATTGTAATTGATAGCGGAAGTGAACTGACTGCGATCTCAGAAAATTTATTCATACAGTGTAATGCCAATGAGGAAATGCCAGTTCTGAAAACACGTAAGATTAAAGTAAGAGGTCCTATTAGAAACAATGCTGCGGAAGTTACGAGACAAACAAGGTTAACGCTTTCGTGTCAAGGTCAAAAGATCGAAGCCAACTTCGTGATTATACCTAAACTAACTGTAGATTTGATTATAGGTGCAGATTTTTTAAATGAGAGACGAGCGATAATAGATATGGGGAAAGGTAGCGTAACATTCGGGAATGTCACACTTCTCTTTGAGCAAAGTTAAAATTAGAAGAAATACCAGTTATAAACAAACAATTAAGAATGATACGAGATAAAGAGGATGAAGAATTAGAATGGTATGCACAAAAGCGGGAATTGCCTCAACTCATGTTAGAAGTCCATAAACAAATCGACGAAAAATTGCAAGAAGTTCAAGGTATTTCGGAACACAGTAAAAGAGAATTAGAGGGTATTTTACGAGATAAAGCAGAGGTATTTTTACCTAAGACTGGCAGTATTAAACACTTTCAGCACAAGTTTGAAGTAAAGCAGCACAAACCATTTAGAGTGCCACCCTATACAATCCCATTAACCTACAGGAATAAAGTATTCCAGGAGATATCTAAAATGTTAGATGACGATATTATTGAACCAGCTACCTCCACATATAACAGCCCGCTCCATATTGTACAAAAACGAGATGGGAGCATCAGGTTAATCCTTGATTCCAGACAGATCAACACAATCATAATCACTGAGACAGATCGCCCAGAAAAATTAGAGGAATTGATACAAAACTTCCACGGTGCTAAGATATTTTCATCAATTGATTTACGGAGTAGTTTCTGGCAAATAGAATTGGCCCCAGAGTGTAGAAATTTTACAGCATTTATCGTATTCGGTAGATGTTACCAGTTTAAACGATTGCCATTTGGTTTAAACATATTATCAGCAGCGTTTATTAGGGGATTTAATACTATACTCAGTCCTGAAATTTTACAAAAAATTACTTGTTATGTTGATGATGTGATTATAGCAGAACCCTCTTGGGAAAATCACAACGACACATTAAATCAGTTTTTACAGATCATGAAAGAGCATGGGATCACAGTAAATATAACAAAATCCAAATTTGGAAGGCGAGAGGTCAAATTTCTAGGACACATAATTTCCGAGAAAGGGGTAATGCCCGACCCAAAAAAACTAACGGCAATCAAAGAATTCTGTACTCCATATAATAAGAAAACTCTCAGAGGATTTCTAGGTCTCACCGGATTCTATAACAAATTTATTTGGATCGACTCTCTCGCAACAACACGCCTATGTGCATTGACTGGAAAAAACACGCCATGGGTATGGGATCAACAAGCCAATGAAGAATTTTTAAAAGTGAAAAACGCACTAACAACAGCACCGATTATAGCACATCCTGATCTAACACAAAATTTTTGTATGGCCACTGATAGCGCGAAAACAGGTTTAGGAGTTGTTTTATTCCAAGAATACGAACAGGCAGGGCTAAGATCATATAGAACAATTGCATTTGCCAGTCGGGTACTCACAAAAAGCGAGAAAAACTATCCAGTCACGGAGCTGGAAGCATTGGCCATTGTATGGGGCTTCCAACGTTTTCGATACTTCCTATTCGGAAGAAAAACAAAAGTATACACTGACCACAAAGCATTAGAATTTCTGTTATCCGCCAAACTAACTCATGGGAGGTTAGCCAGATGGATGTTAATGCTACAAGAATTTGACTTCACTATTACACACATACCAGGGCCAGAGAATGTATTAGCAGATGCTTTATCACGATGTCCACAGGGTGCATCCAATAACATAGGTTTGGAAGCAGCAGAAGACCAGTTTACAATGTACTATATGAAACAAGTACCTTTCGAAAACTACATTACGACAGCATTGAAAAACATAGGCAAAGAACAGGACAAGGATCCCGAAATACTAGGAATCAAACACAAGTGGAGAAGTAAGGATTTTCCAGACATTCAACAGCACTATCTCGTAAAAAACAATGTTTTAGTTTTTTAGACGAAATGTTGCAACGAATGAATGGTTAATTTATATCCCAGATGAACTAATTAATAAGTACATATGGTATACACATTTAAGTAATGGCCACTTTGGACCAAAGAAATGCTTTTTAAAAATAAAACAAACAAGCCATTTTCCTTATATGGAAAGACGAATTAGAACAGTATTAGTCAAATGCAAAAAATGTATGAGGGCTAAACACGTCACTTTCCACACCAAACCACCTATGTTTCCAATAATCCCTAAAAGATTAAAACAAATAGCTGCAACAGATTTGATGGGGCCCCTCCCACACACAAAAAATGGATATATTTTCATGTTTGTCGTTTTGGGACTTACTTCTAAATATGTTACCTTCACACCATTAAAACGCGCAACGGGTCTTACTATAAGTAAAGCATTTAGACAAGATTTTCTCAGACAAGTAGGTCGAGTGGAACGAATAATTTCGGATAATGGCCCACAATACAAATCAGTGCAATGGCAGAACATGTTAAAACAACACAAAATAAAACCCATCTACATATCTAACTACAAACATAGCGTAAATCCAGCAGAACCATCTATGAAGGACATAGGCACTTTATGCTGATTACATGCAGGCAAAAGACACAACTCTTGGGATATATACCTTAAAGATTTTCAAGAAGTAATAAATGAAATGCCACATAGCACTAAACTACTACCTCCAGTTACTGTACTTAAAAATATTGAAGCCCCAAACATAACCAGAGAAAATGTTAGATTTCCTATTGTACCACGTAGACAGCACAAACAATTCATAGCAACAGTACTCTCCAACATCAGATAGGCAGCCATTAAAAGAAAAGAAAGAGGAAATAGAACAGCAATTAAAAGAACATTCTCAGTAGGCCAGAAAGTATTTGTAAAAACACACCATCTCTCCAGCAAACAGAAACACAAAATATATAAGTTTTACGCTGCATACAAAGGACCTGTCATAATTAGCCGAATTGCTCATGATAATGCTGTGGAACTAATGAACCCAAAAACAGGCAAAACCTTAGGACTTCACCATGTGAGCCATATCAAAAAGTTTGAAGATTAATTTTATTACTGGTAAATAATCAGCACAATATTTCAAGATTACGTTGCAGATAAGATCGTCAGGAGAAAGAAGAATGAAGAAAGAGGAAGGTGGGAAAAAGAAAGTAGTTTCAATAAAAACAAAAACAAAAATAACACCAATAGTACCATAGATTAAGGTGAAGGGATAAAGCATAGATAGTCTAACAGCATGAAATACTAAAATGCTATACACCACAACACTACACAAAAATAAAAAACGAATTTGAGGATTCTTGTAGACGTTAAGACTCAAAATATCTTAGAATTGTAACATGGAAATGGCGGCGAAATTTGTAAAGCTTTTAAGCAGGCGTAAAACAATGTAGGTACTAGACATACGTTAGATGATTACAAGTAAAACTTTTTGTAAGAACCATTGTAAAAACTCCAGCAAGGACGAGATGCAACAACCCACAAGTTGCAACGCGAGAAGTATCAAGAAAGGAAAGGACGTAATTAGCAAGACACCATTCCTACAGGGCAGAAGTGTCGAGAGAAGGGAAAGGACAGTGAGACCAACAGAAGGCCCCTGTAGCCGAAAAGGGCAGTAAATAAATCTGCTGCCAAGCTGAACCACAAGGTGGCGGAACCCTGCTGGGACAGAACACGGAACCACACAGTGGCGGAACCCTGCAGAGACACGACAGGACAACAAACGACAGAAGGGTCTCTGAACGCCCCGACTCAGCGGAGCGAGCAAAAAACGGCCCGACGAGAAGAACGTTTGGGCAAGCCACCACTGGCAAAAAAATATGTGTAAAAGTCACACTACTGCTATTAAACAGCACTCTGATACACGAAACTGAAGAAAACTTCCACAAAGTAAATATGACACGCCCAAACAATTTATCAAACTGTTACTATGAGGAGAACTTCAAAGCGACTAGTTATCAATAAATATTTCCATATCCTGTCCAGAGAAGAACCAAGAAGCAAGTAAGAAGCAGAGAAAAAGCAGGAAGAACAGAAGTTGAAGATTCGCAAGATTGAGACCAAGAAAGAAGATGGGTGAAGAATAGACGACATACCTTCCCAAATCCCTACCCTATTGTAAACTAGTCGTCTGCGAAGTATTACAACGAAAAACGACCGCTTTCAGCGACACATAACGATGACTTTCACACATGCAAAGCCAGCAAACCACGAGATTCTGCACTCACAGCTCCATTCCATTATGGGACCTCCAGATCAGCAACACACACTTGCAAAGCCAACAAGTAATGACGAACGAAGCTGTACATCAAATACTTGCCCACATCCATCTCGCTGAAGTCCATCACCTTCGTGCAAAAAAACATTCGCCAACCTCATGCTTAAACATTCATAGGATTGTGTGAATGTGTGAAATCAAATTATGTGATGTAGGAATTGTGCAAAAGAAACGTGTGAAAAACTTAATAAGTTAAGCACACCAGAAGGCTAATAAACTACAAAATAACAGTCATTGACTATGGACTTAAGTAAAAAATAGACTATCGATAAAAATAAGTCATTAGTTCTGAAATGGACAGTATATAAAGAACAAAAGTAAGGCATAATAAACACTAAAACTATATGCCACTTATTTTCTCCTCATAAAAATAAAAGAATAACTATATTTTACTTATTTTCTCCTTACAAAAGCAAAGAATAAAAAATTGTCTTGTTGGATGTTTTCCCTTTTTTTTAACATTTGTACCATTTGTTAGGATAATATCTCAATACTTGTGTATATATATTTCTTTGTCAAAACAATTCTTGGAAATAATTCTTATTTGTTAGTGTAACAATGTTGAAATGAGTGTCTAGAAACAAAAACATTTTACTTGTACATGATATTTAGAAAATGTGATAGGAATAGATTTTACTTAATTACTACATTTATAAAAACAATATTTCTAAGAAAATCGATGTGAAAGACTCCTCACTTTCGATAACAAACTTCTTAAAAAACAAACTTCACAATTAAATAAAGAAAGAAAATAATTAAAAAATAATAATTATAATAGAATAAAAATATTCTTCCCTTGTCAATATAAACATATTTTTGATAATAATGTAAAAGAATATAAAAATATAGATTAGTAATACAAACTAGCATAGAACAGAATAACGTGGCTGAACAGTAGGCAACAAAATTTAGATAACGGAATAATTTTTGACTGGCTTAGACAATGATTCAATCATTGCCTAACTTCAGTACAAAAATTAAGTTCGAAGGGTGGTGATATGTAAGGTGTCAGGCAAATCCAACACCTTCCATGAAAACCCTGACATGATAAGCAAATCCAGTAGTTTGTCACATAGCTCCAAATAAATCGTGACATTAAATTAACCAAAGTAATACGAGTAACGAGTGAGCAAACGGAATACCACAGACTAACACAAGAATGCCTAAATGCATGTCATACCTTCCCACCGTGAGACAGACGCAGTTCCGAGGGGAGAAACGAGAACAGAAGCCGAGAGCACAACCGTGTTAAGCTAGAAGGCCCTACGATAAGGGACTGACACCCACGTCGTCAGCTAACCGCTAGGACCACCCCCCAGCCAATGTTAAAAGCTAGAGCCCTTCAGAAGAACAGTATAGATCTTACGATAACACTAAAAGGCCCACCCCAGCCGCAAGTTTTAGCGTGAGACTTTTTCGCGTCTCTGTTACGTCAGGACCACCCCCCAGCCCATGTTAAAAGATAGAGCCCTCCAGAAGAACAGTATAGATCTTACCGGAACACTAAAAGGACCACACCAGCTGCAAGTTTTAGCGTGAGACATTTTCGCGTCTCTGTTACGTTGCAAACTATAAAAACATTGCCCCACCATGAAAAGTATAACGTTTCTCATTGGATAGACAGACTTTTTTTAGGCGAAGCTTAAGATTAACATTGAGACCTTGATTGGTCAGATGAAAACACAGCCAGATAGTTTTTTTTTAAAACAACTTCGGTAAATTGTAGTAAGGAGAAGTTAGGAGAGAGTTGCTTCTGAGACGGCGAGGTGAACAGAGCTGTGCTGCCCGCTGCCCCCTGACGAACACCAACAAGGTAATGAACGCACGCGATGCCGCATAACAGCGCATAAAGTTTCACTCAGAACTGCAGAAGACTCATCTGTTGCACCCTCTTTTTGCGTAATACTAGTGTCGATCGTCAATTAAAGCTCATGGTGTTCACATTTGCCACTTGAAGTGAAAATCTGAAACGCGATGATTTTTCTGTTATATAGTTATTGACAAGCCACATCAGCCACTGTAGTTTACGACAAGTTAGATAAGTAATTAAAGATAATTGAGGGTCACTGTAGACCATTTTGATAGTTTTCTCTTTTATGAAACTTAATTTAAACCTAGATTATAGATGTGATGTGGCATAGGTCATCCTTCGATCCATTGTAGTACTTGGAAACCCATTCAGGGAATATTCGTTCACATTTTTGTTGAACGCAGTTGGTTTTTACCATCCTGTATTAAAACATTTCCTTTTATCATTAGTGCAATTTATAAACAATGTTTTGTGAGTAGAATAAAATTTCCAATGGTAAACTTAACTGCTTTTTCGACGTTATTTTACCAGCTAACTAAAAATAGGAAAGCCTTGAACCCCTTCCACTAAATTTAGTTAGTATTAAGATTCTTTTACAGGGAGTGCAGTGGAGCTGATGCTGAAATCATTAAGTTCAAAAAATGGCTCTGAGCACTATGGGACTCAACTGCTGAGGTCATTAGTCCCATAGAACTTAGAAGTAGTTAAACCTAACTAACCTAAGGACATCACAAAACATCCATGCCCGAGGCAGGATTCGAACCTGCGACCGTAGCGGTCTTGCGGTTCCAGACTGCAGCGCCTTTAACCGCACGGCCACTTCAGCCGGCAAAATCATTAAGTATTTGGTTATATCATCGCTAGTCTCACTGAACTCTTCTGAATTCTACATGTCATGTGTAGTCTGGCGTCTCCTTACCAGCAACAGGTCCCAGGTTCAAACTAGTCAATTCCCTAAAAAACACGCTCAGAGCATTGTTGCGCGAAAGCGGTAGGGAGACACGACATAGAACAAACAGACACCATGCAGAATGTTAGAGTCAATCAAATTGATAAGAGTGAGAGGGGGCCTATTCCAGTAACTCAGACCTGAAAGTGTACCTGTAGCAGCGTGGAGGTAGGGGATTGGGGGAGGGGGTGGCGCAGGTGGGGGGGGGGACAATAGATTAAGTGCCTGTCAATCAAAAGGAAATAGGGGTGATATGGAAAAGCACTTAAGAGAACAATAGGTTAAGTACCTGTCAATAAAAGAAAATTGAAGTGACATGGAAAACCACTTAACAGAACAATAGGATAAAGACCTGCAATTCAAAGGAGAACAATAGGTTCGCCCCTTAGTGCATACCTGCCCCTGATGTAGGCAACCCGCACTAACAAAATAGATTCCTACGAAGGTAGCCCCACTACTGATGGTAGGAACGTCAACAGGTGAGACCCTCAAGGAGGAAAATAAATTATTTTTATTTTGTACTTTTTACTTCTATGTCTGTTCAGCTGTATTTTAATTTAAATGCCATCAGTTTCGAAGCCCCGAGGTTCCAGCTTCAGGCATAAGCATAAAAGTATCGATGTGAGGTGGAAGAACACCTCAGCTAACAGACCCAAATAGCCTGACCGAATAAAAATTTAAGTTGGGTATGCCAGTTTTTGTACCAGTTCATACGTGGATAGATGATCAGTTTCCTCACGTTCTGATGTCGTATTTGTATGCGTACACTGTATACCACACGCTTGTGCCTGGAGCCTTGCAGCTCTGGAATAGATAACACTTCAATTGGAAAACAATAACTATAACTGAGTTTACAAAGGAATAAAAATAAATAAATAAATATAATTTATTTTCCTCTGTGGAAAACAGCCTATTCATTTCTGGATGACACAAAGAAGATTATGCGTCCTTAATGTAGCACTTGAAGTGAAGTTACTATGAACATCAGAAAGGTACAAATTTGGGGTTTATGTATTGACTGGAACTCACAAACTTCGCACAACCGTCAGTTTTGAAAAAAAAAAGTTCTCAAAAAATTTTCAGTATATTGCTGAAATTTATCATAAATTTGGAAAGAGTAGTAAAGAATCTTAGACCTTGAATCACGAGCCTGGTGTTGCTGTATAACACAATGAGAATGCTATAGTCCAGACACTGTTCTACAGCAGATTTGCCTCGCTGTGGGTCGCACATGCTCCTGTCCTCTTCCTCATTCACGATAGTGACATGTCTCTTCCAAGAGGGACCGAGGTATCCTACGCTACATGGTGCCACACGGACAACTGTTGCAAGCTACCATATCTAGAGCTACCCTGTGCAATGTCAAGGCAGTATACCGAATTCGATGACAAAACTTTGCTTTCAGTATTTTTTATTTTACCTTTTAATTTTTTTGCCGCTTCTTAAGACATTAAATCTTGTAAATGATTCTCTATATCTATTCGTTACTCTCACTTATTTAACGTTTATAATGTTCTCTTTCGCTTCACGTGACTTTTAACTGTTATCCACCCACTGCTGGATAAAGGTCTCTTTAATTTCACTGGAATACATACCATCTAACACCATAATGTTCCAGCAGTCCTCTTCATATTCACAAGCCATATTTAATGTCTTATGTCTCCAGCGAACCATATTATGGTTCCACTTTTTGATGTCTTGTCTTGCTATGTGGCCAGCTGGCAGACATTTATGTTTGGAAACCTTTTCGATGATGGCTGCTACCCGTGGTACCACCTGTCACTTATGTCCTGATAATAACGACAATTCCTCTCATCCTACTGTTCATTCTTCTTTGTGCACACCACTGTCTGTGAGTACTCACCTTTGTCAGATTTAGTGTTTACTAACAGAAAATGTTTAGTAGTAGGACACATGTATTACACAGTTTTGTTTTCAGTTTCTGGAACACTCTGGTTGGTCAGGACAAACGAAGGTTTTCTTAGTGTTTCCTAACGTAACCCCATTCTCAGTGGTTTTGCCGCCGTTTGCTTGCTTTTTCCTAGCAGATACTGTCGGTTATGAAGTCTTCGTTTGCTCTGGCAGGCATCGTTGTCTGTTCCGAAATATAATTCGAGAAGCTTATGTTCTTCGTATTGGCACTAGCATCAACAGAACCTTTCATGATTTTCTACAGGCCAACAAATGCTTGTGGTTTGTTGATGGAAGAAAGAAATTGTGAACAACAGGGAAAACCTTGCGAAACGGTAGTTGCTCATCGATTTCTGGTTCTACAGTCAGTTGATCTTTCAGGTATTAAGACGGAGACCTGTTAACATGAACCAGAAGAGTTGTCGGGCGAAAATTCTCCATTATTTAGATGTTTATTAGTGCCTTCCCAATCTCAGTAGCCCCAAACAGATATATCTTGTTATGAGCATACACTTATTATTTATCTCATTCTGAACCTTCATTTTTATAGCATCACATAGAGCATTATCATTATTTCAGGTGTTTTACAGTGTTATTGTTCTAGAAAGGTCGTTCACCTTCAGTGGATCGTTATAGTACAGGTAAAAATCACTTAGACCATAAATAATATCTGGTCTGTAAGTTATTTCTGTTCTTTCTTATTCTTGGTCTTTGTGACTTATAATTTTAGGTTATCATTTTGGACTTTTTAAATTTTGGTCTTTCGCTTTTCTTTGATAGTCTGCATGATAATATGAATGTTAA
This sequence comes from Schistocerca americana, assembly GCF_021461395.2. Taxonomy (NCBI): domain Eukaryota; kingdom Metazoa; phylum Arthropoda; class Insecta; order Orthoptera; family Acrididae; genus Schistocerca; species Schistocerca americana. The sequence goes on along the minus strand of NC_060120.1, from coordinate 738,137,890 downwards.
ATTTCCTCATGTCCTTTTTTATTTCTTTCCCGACTGTTTTGTTAGCATCTTTGTACTTGCTTGTGTCTCTCTTAGTGGTCTTTATTTCCTCAGCTGAAGAATGCTGAAGGAAAGCCTGTTATTTTTATTTTGTTTCTGAGGTTAAGAGTTCTTTACGGTCTCCTGAATACTCGAATTTATTTTTTCTAATGAGATTTCGTCCGATTCTTATAAGGTCACGTGTTTCCTTGTGACAAGTTTTGCGGAAATGGCTTCTTGTTGCGACTTCTGATAAATTGTTGGATCATGATTTAAATATTCTGTGCTAATCTCGATCACTTTAATTTGAAGTGTCAGGTGACAGTTTTACGAACTAGTCTGTCAGTAATAACTGTCTGAAATCTGTTCAGTATATAAGCATTTTTAGTTTTTCATTAGCAAAAATACAGCTTCTTTCATTTTCGAGTTGGCCATATAATTATGTTCCAAGTCAATTCGCATCAAATTTGTTTCTGGTAAAAAGTATTCATGCATATGAGATCTTCAGCTATCGGGTATCCATCTATCGGTCACCTCGTTCATCTCTGCTATATAGTCCATCTGGGGCAATATTATTGAGATTTTCGTTATTCTTTGGCCCTTTTGCACTGAAAACTGCCATGAAGATCTATGAATTTGAACGGTTCATACAGCTGTCGGATATCCTCCTCTACTGAACGGTTGGTGGAAGCACTGACACAAAAGTCTTGGATGGAAACCTTGATGAACAGTTTTAGTATAACATATGTGACACACGGACATAAACAGACTGTCTTTTGCACTGGATGCTGTGTGTTCTTATGTATTAAGATGGCACCATAATGTGTGACCTATCCTCACTGTTTCATTGGGTGATGTGAACTAATGGAAAAATTACAGAATCTACATCTCTCACTCGTGTTTCACATATGCTAAGGAAATCCCAACCTTGAGTTTTTTGCTTCTGTTTCAGCCATTCAAATGCTTATGTTGTTTGTCACTATACTTTCTTCTCGAATTTTTATCATGATCCATTGTGGGGTGCAATTAATACAATGTTCAGAACAAGTGTATCTCCGTACTAGCGATACTTTCGTTGAAAGATTTGAATCTATTCTACATTCGTACAAAGTAGATGGTAATTCTTGTCATTGAATTTATAAAATGTGTTAGTACTTGATAAAGAACTAAGAATTGAGGAGAGTTGCATTAAAATTTGTGCAGCCTGATGAAAAAGTAAGAGCCATAAGTGACAAGAAAAACAAATGCACCTTAGGCTTCAAATCCTAATTGGTTCGAATCAAAAACTAAAGGAAATAACCAAAGCACTTCTGTAGAATAGATGCAAAGAGCTTGGCAACGAAGTATAACTGAGGCCAAAATTCACCTAGTATCTCACGTTTTCCAAATAAGTCCCACGATATGTGAGTACTGGGGAGTCATAACGTTTTTCCGTGTCTATAAGTTCCAAGCAGAAAGTTATTCTCCAATCTTCGTGTATCAATAAATACCGGGTGTCTCGGTTTCTAAGTATACAGTGTAAAAAAAAAGCATGCCTACGCTGTCCATGTAACTCTTGAAAGTTTTCTTCTCTTGTGTTGAAATATTCACACAGCTCGCAGATAGTTTTGTCTCTCCTTTAAAAACGTAGCTGTGATTGTCCTCACTTACATATCACTGACCACAGATCGCACAATCACTTATTTCTGAATTAAAATGTGATGTTATCGAGGTCTGCAGTCTTATTTCAGTTTTTTATTCTAGTAGTCCTTAACCCACATAGCGGATAACAACTGCAAATTACAGATATATCTGCCCTCGATGTCAAGCTCTTAACTCGGCGATCTCAGAGAAGAAGAAAGTTGTCAGGAAAAAGTATAGATAAAATTGAACCTGCCTTAATTTGTCAACGCTGTTTCCCCTTGCATTTGCTTCCAAAAAAGCTTCATAAACTTTTCACCGTTACGCAAATCGAATCATTTGGAACCCTCTTCCTGTATCGATTTACTATTTTACTTCTAACGGATTTCCCCTGTATTCAAAATTAGTTAAACTAAATGGAAATCTACAGATTTTTAGAAATTGAAGGGTTATCATGCTAAAGAGGCGAAGTTACGTATTGTACTTTCTAGGTTATTCAGAATAAAGTTTATTCAAATAATATGAACATAAATGTACACTAACTCGACATTAACAAAGCAAGTTATCACTTGACATTATCCAAAAATAACAAATAAACTCTGACTTTTCTAAATCAGTCTGCACCAAAATGCCTAAATGACCTAAGTTCACCATACAGTTTTGTAATATTTCTACCTCTAGTAATCATTTTACTGTTCAGTCTTGGCACAGCTCATTGTAAAACTGCTCAAGTAGGTATTCTATCATTCTTTTGTGGTCTCTTTTCTTCTATGAATCGAATCCTTTTGCTCCAGTGACACCATTGGATGTGATCCTTTTGAAATCTTCACTTCACTGCTCTTTTTTTCAATTCTCTTATCATTTCTCGTCCCTCTATTTAACCGAACGTCTTTTTTATCTGAATTAACCCAGGCGTGGTGATTTGAATCTGTGGCGGAACTTAATTTAACTTAGTTGTATTAATGATCATATCAACTGGTTGCTGAAAGTGCATAAAACAGCTATCTTTCAACGGAACAGCTATAAATGTTTGCTTATTGCGAAGTGTTGTTACATTATCAGAACAAAATGTTTCCTCACCTTGGCTCACGCTTCCTTCTAAGAGTTACCACTTTTTCTGTTACTTGTCTTTGCTGAATTGTTCATATTGGTTTTGCTATCCATTGCAGTGCAGATGAATACACGGAAGAGAGAGGACACTAAACGGCAGGAACAAGTGGAAGTGTACAATCTCCACGTCCAGTATAGCCAACTCGTGTAACACAATCTGCACTTACCTCATTCAGCATGAACAGATCATAAGAGTTACCTATCAATGCCACTTACTGGCCACCATAGCATCTACATTAGCCGTCACCGGATATAGCCGTTTTAGTATGTAAAAGCTCTGTTCGCATACTACCTAACGGAGTAGAAAACACAATTAATGCAAAAATGACGCTTAGTACCTTTAGCAGGATAATACTCCAATTGTCCCTTTAGTTCTGCTTATAATTTTGTTAGATCATGATAATATCATTGAAGTGCTTTTTCTGTTAAGAATATGATGAAAATTTCTTCAACTTACATAATTTTTTCAGCTTTCAGGCTAGGCGAAATTTCGCAGTGCAAAGTTCTGATTTACTGAATGTGGATTTCTTGAATGCTCGAACTCAGGACCTTTACCTAGGCAAGGGCTCTATCACCTGAGCTACCCAAGCACGACTCACACCCCCTCCCCACAGCTCCAATTCTGCCAGTACCTCGTCCCCTACTTTCCAAACTTCGCAGAAACTCTCCTGCAGATCTTCCAGAACTGGCACTCCTGGAAGAAAGGGTATTGCAGAGACATGACTTAGCCTTAGTGGCTTTCTTGTGACACATTGAAGTGCGCTATTATCTTTCTATTGGTCGTCAGTAGAAGTATACAGTAAAAAGTAAATACTTGTTCTGAGTTGTAGGACAGTTTGTTGTTAATCAGATGCGAGTGATCGCAGTAACCATTTTGAAGACATCTGTATTTTATGCCTGATGCCTCCGTCTACATACAAAGGGTGGAGCGATATTTCTTAGTATGCCCCAGTTGAAGAATTCGCAATCTGCTCCTGCGCCTGTGTGTAAATGAACTGTAGCCAATTCCTTAAGTTCCATCCAACCGTTTTGCCCGCAGTTGTTGATCCGTAAGTATAAAAATTTCCATTTACTGACATTGCATCAGAGCCGGAGAAAATGTCTCCAGTTGCTGAAGAAAATTGCCTACATTGTTCTGCAATATTTTCAACGGTGCAGCGAATTCCTCAAGAATAATTTGGTTTAGAGTAGATCATCATTTGTCACTGAAAATAATGTTACTGCAAGAAGGAAACTACGCTGCACAACACTATAGGAGAAACACTTTCTCGAAACCCCGTGCTTATCTCCCATTGCGATGTAAAAGTTCGAAATCTGGCTCACAGGTGCCTACAACCTTGCTCTTTGATCGTGCAAAAGCGTAGCGCCCTGCGATTTCAGCCTCGGACTCGGTGACGCTTCAAACAACAAGGTGTCGACACGCGCAGAAAAAGGCCATATCTGAGAAGTCCTTGTGAAGGGTAAAGTGGGTTAATGATGTTACATCGGCACCAAATGTCACCACAATTCTGCTCAATGATGTGGACGTGTAACTGGATGGTCGTTTTTGTATTCCGCCTGGAAGGCGGCGCGTGGGTCTGCTCCTGCAAACTGAAGGGTAGGCTGAATAAAGAAAGCTAGTAGGAGCAGGAGGAGACAAGCACTTCGGTACTGCGATTAAAATATTAGATGTTTACTATAGGCAAAAACTAGTTAATAAATGGACACATAACTTTGCGTACATGCCGCCGTGAGTAGTATAAAGTCTCAATAGCAAGCCAACAAACACTTTAGTTTAAGCGATGTTCCAGGGCGTCTGCTCACGATGGAAATGGGCAGAATCTGGCGCGGAGCTCGTAGAGCTGGACAGCGCCTGCTAGAGGACGCTGTCGTCGGTGTCGGCGTCGTAGTGCCAACCTACGCCGTGGCATCGTAGCTGTCGATACCACAGTCGTCACGCCCTCTCTGAGTCCCATTTCACTCACCCAACCCCCTCCCTTTTTCTTTTTACCCCTTGGATGTCATAATCGCGACACCAGCATAGAAATCACGCGGTGAATGCGGTGAACGCAGTTTTCCGAAATTCCTTCACCAGGGAAGACGAATGGAATATTCCAGAATTTGAAACATGAGCAGCTGCTAGCATGAGTTTCTTAGAAGTAGATACCTTAGGGGTTGCGAAGCAACTCAAATCGCTTGATACGGGCAAGTCTTCAGGTCCAGATTGTATACCGACTAGGTTCCTTTCAGATTACGCTGATACAATAGCTCCCTGCTTAGCAATCATATACAACCGCTCGCTCACCCATAGATCTGTACCTACAGATTGGAAAATTGCGCAGGTCGTACCAGTGTTTAAGAAGGGTAGCAGGAGTAATCCATCGAACTACAGATCATTGACGTCGGTTTGCAGTAGGGTTTTGGAGCATATACTGAATTCAAACATTATGAATCACCTCGAAGTGAACGATCTATTGATACGTAATCAGCATGGTTTCAGAAAATATCGTTCTTGTGCAACGCAGCTAGCTCTTTATTCGCACGAAGTAATGGCCGCTATCGACAGGGGATCTCAAGTTGATTCCGTATTTCTAGATTTCCGGAAAGCTTTTGACACCGTTCCTCACGAGCGACTTCTAATCAAGCTGCGGGCCTATGGGGCTCAGTTGTGCGACTAGATTCGTGATTTCCTGTCAGGAAGGTCGCAGTTCGTAGTAATAGATGGCAAATCATCGAGTAAAGCTGAAGTGATATCAGGTGTTCCCCAGGGAAGCGTCCTGGGACCTCTGCTGTTCCTGATCTATATAAATGACCTGGGTGACAATCTGAGCAGTTCTCTTAGGTTGTTCGCAGATGATGCTGTAATTTACCGTCTAGTAAGGTCATCCGAAGACCAGTATCAGTTGCAAAGCGATATAGAAAAGATTGCTGTATGGTGTGGCAGGTGGCAGTTGACGCTAAACAACGAAAAGTGTGAGGTGATCCACATGAGTTCCAAAAGAAATCCGTTAGAATTCAATCATTCGATAAATAGTACAATTCTCAAGGCTGTCAATTCAACTAAGTACCTGGGTGTTAAAATTACGAACAACTTCAGTTGGAAAGACCTCATAGATAATATTGTGGGGAAGGCGAGCCAAAGGTTGCGTTTCATTGGCAGGACACTTAGAAGATGCAACAAGTCCACTAAAGAGACAGCTTACACTACACTCGTTCGTCCTCTGTTAGAATATTGCTGTGCGATGTGGGATCCTTACCAGGTGGGATTGACGGAGGACATCAAAAGGGTGCAAAAAAGGGCAGCTCGTTTTGTATTATCAAGTAATAGGGGAGAGAGTGTGGCAGATATGATACGCGGGTTGGTATGGAAGTCATTAAAGCAAAGACGTTTTTCGTCGCGGCGAGATCTACAGTATTTACGAAATTTCAGTCACCAACTTTCTCTTCCGAATGCGAAAATATTTTGTTGAGCCCAACCTACATAGGTAGGACTGATCATCAAAATAAAATAAGAGAAATCAGAGCTCGAACAGAAAGGTTTAGGTGTTCGTTTTTCCCGCGCGCTGTTCGGGAGTGGAATGGTAGAGAGATAGTATGATTGTGGTTCGATGAAACCTCTGCCAAGCACTTAAATGTGAATTGCAGAGTAATCATGTAGATGTGGATGGGTGGCGGAGAAATACAGTTCAGAAACATCGCCGTTCAGGACTGAGGCGATAAGGTCTTATGGCATAAAGGGTGTCAATGAAAGCACTCCTTTCCTCAGGGCATTGAATCCCACACATTTCGTGGTCGAAAACGGTGTGATGAGCAACAACAGGATGGTACACTTGACAACCTTCGACACAAGGACATCGCTCCTCCCTCCCCACCCCCCCCCACCCAAATGATTCAGCTCTTTTTTAAGGATATTGTGGATCAACAACCCCACTGAATGTGATGGCTCCTCTGTGGAGTACAGAGCGACCACAGTTTTTGTGTGGTGAATAGGGTGAAAACCTAGGGCCCATTCAGAACCATTCAACGAAATTTGAACCTGATCTGAAGCAGCAAAAGGTAATTATGTTTGTTCAGTCCTCCTGTTTCACACTCCCCTGTGGTATGATCGTGGAGGGGTGCTTTAATAAAACGGCAATGGGGTCTCGCTAAGAGCATCCAGTTTGTTGATCACTTTAAAAGTGTACCTGAAAACAAAAAAAACTCTTTCCTTGTGGCGTTGATTCCCACACATTTAGCGCTCAGGAACGACAGTTCGCAGTGTGATGGGCAACAGGACGATATTCTTGACAGTCTTTGACATGGACGACTCAACCCTTCTCAAAGCATATCGTGGGCCAGCATCCCGAATATACGTTATTGCACCCCTTTGGAGTGCAGAATGGCGGCAGTTTTTGTGTGGCGTACAGGGTAGACTCACTAGGGATAGTTCAAAACCATTCGACGAAATTTTAACGTGATCTGAAACAGCAACACCCCCTCCGATTCGGCATGCCTACTAGCAAACGCCAGGGCAGCAATGCAGCCTGCCTGCAGGCGTCTAGACTCTCTCATGTCATTTCTGCCCTCATTACCTAACTTCCTGTCGTGAGTACTTGGCATATCCTCATTACCTGATTTTCTTGAGCCTTTTCTACTTTCGCTGACTGTCTTTCTGGCCTCATTTGCAGCAGTGGCGTTACCCAGATATTAGTCTCTTGCATACCATTATTCACAGAACGCTGCAATTTTAAACCTGCACTTTGAAATTCAGCTGCCGTTGTGGTCTTCAGTCCAAAGGCTGGTTTGCTGCAGCTCTCCATGCTACTCTATCCTGTACAAACTTCTTCATCCTCAAATAACTACTGCAACTTACATCCTTATGAATCTACTTATTGGCTTCATCTTGGAATGTTGCCTACCAACCGATCCCCCTTTTTGTTATTGCAGATGCACTTCAAAATTCTTGTCTTCCCAATTCTGTTCAGTACCTCCTCATTAGTTACATGATCTATCCATTTAATCTTCAGCATTCTTCTATAGTACCACATTTCCAAAGCTTCTACTCTCTCATTATTTAAATCATTTATCGCCCATGTTTCACTTCAATACACTCCATATAAATACTTTCACAAAAGATTTCCTAAAACCTAAATCTATATTAGATATTGACAAATTTGTTTTCTCCAGAAACATTTTCCAAGCCATTGTCAGTCTACATTATATATCCTCGCTACTTCGGGCGTCATCTGTTACTTTTCTGTCCAAATAACAAAATTCATCTACTTCTTTAAGTATCTCGTTTCCTAACGTAATTCCTTCAGCATCACCTGATTTGATTCGACTACATTCCATTATCCTAGTTTTGCTTTTGTTGATGTTCTTCTACTTTAGGGGTCATGTTCAGCCTAGGTCTTTCAGTGCTCTGTCAAATTCTTCTCGCAGTATCATGTCTGCCATCTCATCTTCATCTACGTCCTCTTCCATTTCAATAACACTGCCTTCACGTTCATATTCCTTGTATAGGCCCTCCATACATTCCTTCCACCTTTCAGCTTTCCCATCTTTGCTTAGGACTGGTTTTCCATCTTCAGTTACAATTGAATTTACGAGCTCATTATTATTAGTGGCTGCCAGTTCATTAATGTTTACAACGTTCGCATTTGACTCACTTCCTCCAAAAAACACTCATCGGATATTTGCTTTGGCAATCAAACTGTGCTTTCAGAAAGTTACAGACTGTGTCCTCGTCGCAGTTTCGCCAAGTACGACGAATCTTCAGGTCAGCACTGTATAGTTAGTATTAACTGTGGTAGTCCTTCCCCCACTGCTCCTCGTCAGTTCAATGACAGCTCTATAATAATCTGGATAGTGAAGGTTCTAAAACGTGAATATGATATTTAGGATCAAGAACACTATTTTTATTTGCTCGTTGGTCATCCAGCGTCTCACCAAGATTCATAATAAAGCACAATAGACTGTGTGCCACGAGGTAACTTACAACTAAAATCATGAAACTTTTCGAAACACGGGCGCTGGACTAGGCACCTTGTAAACCTAAGGTGTGGTACAGATATGTCAATGATACCTTCGTTGTATGAAGTCATAGTGAGGAATAGCTCGGTGACATCCTAATGGCTGCCTAAGACACCTGAACAGTCTCCCTGCCAACAAAAAAAATTTACCATGGTAGTAGAAAAGAAAAAGTAATTATACTTTCTAGATGTGCTGGTAGCGAGGATTGCTGAAAGCCTGGGACACAGCGTGTATCGGAAACAGACACATCCACACCGATACCTGCACAAACTGTCAAAACACCATCCGAGCCAGGAAAGAAGCGTGATTAACACGCTCGTAATGCGAGCAGGGCGAATATGTAAGCCGCAGCAACTCAGACGCGAGATGCAATACCTAGAAAGCATTCTGGCTACTCCACAAATTACATACTCGGCGAAGTGAGGCATCGGAAAAAAAAATGTCGGGTACGGCCTTTCTGCCATATGATCCCAGAGCGATGGAAAAAATCGGCCGTATATTGCACAAACACGCCGTAAAGATTATTTATAAACCGACAAAGAAGACCAAAGAGTGTCTCACATCGCCTAAGGAGAAAAGGGAGCCACTTGCAATGTAGGAAATATATCGCATAACATGTACATGTAGAAAAGTCTATGTTGGAATGACTGGACAACCAATCAACACCAGGATCAGCGAACGTAAGCGGCACTGCAGATTGAGGCAGGTGGAGAAAGTGGCCATGGTGGACCACGCACTGTGTGAGACGGACCACATCTTGAAATTCACCGACACGGAAGGTTCTTGCTGTACTGAAGAGCTATTACACCCGCTTCTTCAGAGAACCTATAGAAATACACAACTCTAAGGTAAAAGGATCCTAGATTCCCGCGCTGCAGCGAACGATCGTTGCAGGTAACGGGTACCGTACACAGAAAATCCCTTAGCTGTTGACGCGGCAAGTATACATAATCTGCGGCCGTAATCTCGACTCCAGTCCACCACCAGCAATGTAGTGTGAAGCTTCGACAATGCCAGCACGAATGGCTGGCAAAACGTCAGAAAAATCATCAAACAAACGTCGGCTGAATAATCCAAGACAGATGCCAACAGGCAATTCGTCAACAGGTGGCCACGAAAGCCTCAACGATTTAGTGTTACAGCTAAAACTTTTCGCACTGAAAATCTAGATCGTTTGTCTCCTCCCTATATGGAGACGCAATTTCATTATGCAGTCCTATTCTCTCAAGCACTGTTCAGTCAATCGAAGCATGCCAGCACAATTTTCTCATTCGACTACATAACACTGTGGCTCACAGTGAAGAACTGCGAACGCTGGCAGCTCTAACACTGCTTCTGTATAGCCGATTGTTGATGGTCAGCGATATAATTACTCTTCCAACAACTAGATATATTGTTGGACCAGCTATCGCATACCTGTCATTGATAAACAGCCAAATTCCGTTTGAAATAATAAGTGAAGAGAAATAAGAAAATAAATAATGTCAAATAGAAATATTTTGTGTGAAGACACATGACCCTTACAAAAGTAATCGATTGCCTCACAGCATTATTCCCTCCCTGATAACATTTTCTTCTTCTTTCCAATATTAGTCACTGTTCTTCACACAGAATTTTCGAGAGAATATTGTCCTCAGTCTGAATGTGCCTCGTTTCGGTCAGAGGGCAGTTATGCATTCAGTCAGCGACTACGCATACTTAATTTCTCTGTTATTGTCCATAGAAGAACCTTATAGGCAGCTGATGGGTGCAAGAAGATCAAGAATAGCACCATTCTTCCCATACAACGCATTTACATAACCAGTAACCGCCTTGTATCTTGACCCCACCATGGTAGACATGCATAATACCATAGAAGAGAGGAATGGGAAAAAATCTAGGGCACATCTAACCCTAGAAATTGCGCTCATATGACTGACCCAGTTTGAAAGCTAGAGGCTTAGAGTTCACTGGCAAGTTATGAGTGTTGTTGTATTGAGTGAGGGCAGGAGTGGGCATTACAGGAAGATGATGATGGTGTGACTATAATGACCTGCTATGTGTAGAAGTGCAATCTGTGGAACACGAACTTGTATGTGATAATGAATGATATACTGTCATAAGATATATTTAAATCTGTATAATTTTAAGATATTTGTTATAAAAAATCGCTTTGTAATTTTATTTTATTTTCACAACTTGTGATCAACAACATCTGAAGATGATCATTAAGTGATCAAAACTAGTTATTATTTGACACTTTGCGATGGAAACTGTTTATAACAAATATCTGTTTTAATTAGGCCTAACTGTATGTTATGCATAACATATGTGGGCTGGACATAGACATGTCAGACTTGCATAATTTTGCATATGCAACACTGGACTGTATAGAGAAAACTGTTGTATACATTTAGAATTTGAGGATCATCCTTTTAAGTCTATTTTTTAAATTGAGTCTTTTATGTTTTATCAGTTAAATATATGTTTTATGATGCCAGTTGTTATGTGGCTAACGTCTGCTTTCTGTCATAGAGAAAAGATAAAACATTAATCTACAGTGTCATACTGTTTTTATTTTTGACTGGGGATATACTGTTTCACATAATCAGAAGCCTTAGTTGTGGCACAAGCGTTTAAAACGGTTACTGTTCCTTATTTACTGAGTCTGTTGTATCATATGTAAAAATAAATATAACCTGCTCAGTTGCCATTCCATTCTGAAATCCAAATTATTTGCTACAGAGATTCTTTTCTTCACCAAGTGTTTATAAATCTTATTGTACATGATAGTCTTAATTTCTTAAAATATTTTGGAAATAATGAGATAGATCAGTAATTATAAAATCTGGTTTTATTTACTTTTGTGAAGTGACTTGGCTCTCTGAGAAAGTACCACTATAAAAATATTCATTACATGAGTAACTTAATGTATCACAAATTACAGCTGAGCAACATTTGATTATTTTACTACCGCTTTCAGTTTATTACTTGGGCATTTTTTGAGAGAGTTGATAACACTGAGAAACTCATTTGATGATGCAGGATGTAGTTTCTTTTTATCAACATTATTTTTGAAAACTTTTTGGAGAGTATATAGGTTTTCTACTGAGGAGCTGTTCTGATCCAAATTATCTGCTCTTCACAGGAAAAAAAAAGTGATTAAAAGTGCCTGTAATTTTGGAGCCATCTCTCAACAGTTATTGACTATATCTTGGTGCAAGAATAATTTATTTTTTTCCTGAATATACGTTATGATGCCCTGCTGATTTTGCTTGAATTTTACAGTACAATTAGTGATCTAATGTAACCCTGATAACACCTGTGTCCGCTTTTGTTAATAATATCTTTCTCTTAGATTTTTACGAAATTCTGGTTCTGATTTTAACCAAGATTTAGGAACACTTGATCTACCACATTTACACAGATTAATTTTGTAGGATAAATTTTCATAGCAACCTATGACTGTACAACACAACAGAATAAACTTTTCACCTGTGTATTGTGTGCATATTTTCAAGCTGTATTTCGCAAATATTTACAAAAATAACGCATATTTGTGTTCAAATAAACCAGATGCTGCTTTTAATCCCAGTAGGTTGTTGATATTTCATTTCTGCTTCTGTCAAACTGTTGAACAGAATAATTTGACAGCAACATATCAATTTCCTCTGAATGGACTCTCTTAGTTATTACTAAGAAGAATTTCATAGGCTGGAAAAAACCTATTTCTCTTACAAATGACGCTATCATTAACATTAGAAGCGATCCCACATTCTTAATGATTACTGAGAATCACAAGGCTTATCATGTAATTGGAATTACAATGGTATGTTACCTTGGTACTTCTACTATGACCTATAGAAGCATTATCATTGCTGGCATTGTTGAGCAATTAGCCTACAGATTAAAAGAATATATGAACTTCATAAGTTCATACATTTATCAGTTGCTACTGCTATAATATATTTGCAACATTAATGCCTTGACTGTTTCCAGCTCTTGTATGTGTTAGTAGATTCTAGTTTCCTCTCAATAAGGAGCAACATCTCTTTTCACCAATGATTGCTTTTTTTGTGCTGTGTTATCACTGCTTTAGTTCATGCCTTTAGCATTTTAAAGTGGAAACCTCCTATACCAACATCATAATTATTTTGTCTTTCCTACTCCTCTCATAATTTCATTGCCTGAATTGTCTTGATTGTATCGTTAGTATCATGATAATTTCATATTAGATTTATATTTACATACTTGAAATTATATGCATTTTTGAAGTTTATGTATATTTTGCCCTTAACAATAATGTCTTGCAGCAACAAACTGAGGTAAACTCATGTGATATGTAAAACACTACTTGCCACACGAGCTATTTATTTTTCACAATTTTGTGTCACCTCATTCCTGCTTTCAGCAAATTTTTTGATTTTTACACAAGCCATATACACTGAATGACAAAAAATCCAACATTTTAGATATATCAGATCCATTTTATCATTTATTTTAAATTTATTCCAGGAAGTAACATAGTTTTGATGCACACTCAGCACCACCTAGCTTACTGACTATCTGTATTAACACGTCAAATTAGGAGACACATGAATTGCCTGTAATGTGACATTCCATTTTTGTACAGTCTGATGCAGTGAAATCTACCATAACATCTTATTGCACGAAACTCTACTCATGCTCATCTAAGATGACATCTTGAAAGCCTTGAATCGATATAATCGTATGTAATATCAAACGAAATTTGCGACTGAGTTGAGAATTTCATAGTGGGGAGGAAGCACCATGTGATCTATCACATTTTCTCGATGTGATTTATTATTTGTGGTCTTCCAGGTGTTCAGCCACGTCCTTGCTTCCACTTTGCACACAAGATTTCGACGACCGACCTAGTCATCTTCTTCACCTGCTGTCACTTTCGCTTTTTGTTTTTTCGCTTCCTGGACTCCAACCACAGTGTACTATTGCTTTTTTAATGTGTTCTCAAAGCTCCAGTGCCTTTGGGTGTCCTTCACTTCATGTTCATATGTAGAGTGCAGGTTTGGCTGTACATTATTTATTACTCTTTGATGGAGGACCAGAGGGGCCACAGGGAATTTGTGAGCCTACCTCTCGTCACATTGTTCTAGTAAATTCCTTTTACATCATCTGAGTTAACGTCTTTGGAACTCTGTCTCTATACTAAGGGTGTGGATTTTTTGTTCTGATTTGATCCTGTTTTACTGACTATTCTGATCGATCCTGTTGTGTAGAGTTGTTAGACATTTCAGCGTTGATACATCCAGCATGTCCATGTGAGAGCCACAGTGTAAGTCTGCTATTCTCTAATACCATTTTCTTTCCAAAATCCATCATAATCATCTGTTCTCGGCTATCTACGTTTTGTGGACTCTATATTTACTCTTTAATCCCCAAAAGGAACTCCCACTTAGTATTTTCGATAACACTATGCTCTTATATAGTCGAATTTTGGTTGCAACTCTTAATTCGCCACTCAGGAAGACGAGTGTGGGGTCTTTGCTATTTGTCCTGATTTCTTTCTAAGTGTTTTTGCATGTTTATATAAGGACAAGTGTTGATCCAAACTTATTCTCAGGTCTCAGACTGTCGAACTTCACTGTAAGTTTCTGTTTGCAATTGTAACTTGTCTCATAATGTTGGTCGTATATTACTCAAATATGCAGAAGTCTTTCTCTTGGCATTTAACTTTGTGTTTCCACCAGCATTCTATCGTCAAAATGTGCTGTTGATGGAGCTGGCGAATGTTGGGTGTGTGAATTCTGCCGATGGAACAAACGCCATATCGTCCATGAATTGGATGCTCTGCACTTCATGGCGCTCTGAGTATGCTGTTGATGTAATTTATAAGCAGGAGAGGAGACAGTACTAATACCTGTGGTAGACAAGAGATAGGAATTAAAACATCTCAGTTTTATCCTTCTATAACACCCTGAGAATAGTCCCTTGTGAAGGAAGCTGGTGAGTAGGTGATCATAACTGTCTGGTTCAATCATGGACTTATAAATTTTCCTGAGCAGGTTCTCCTCAGATACTCTGTTTAAGCACATTCAGTGTCCTGGATGGTGGCAGCTGTTGACTTATTCACAGTTGCAGGTATGTGCAGACCTTTGGCTGGCATCTGAATTGTTCTGATCCAATTATTTCACCAAGATGATGGGCTCTTTGATTTCTTCTTTACAATATGTTCAAACACAGGTCGCTTAGGAGACTTATTGGATGCTGGTTAGCTGCATTTGTAGTGCCTTTTGTCTTCTTTGGTATTGGTATCACATTAGCCTCCTTCCAAAAAATGGTTCAAATGCCTCTGCGCCCTATGGGACTTAACATCTGAGGTCATCAGTCTCCTAGAACTTAGAACTACTTGAACCTAACTAACCTAAGGACATCACACACAACCAAGCCTGAGGCAGGATTTGAACCTGCGTCCATAGTGGTCGACAGCTCCAGACTTAAGCGCCTAGTACCGTTTGGCCACTGAAGCCGGCAGCCTCCTTCCATCTGTCTGGGAAGCATTGAGTTAACAAACAGGCATTGTAAATCCAGGTTAGTAACACAAATGGTTTTCGAGGTAGGTTCTTCAATTGCAATTAAGAAATGTTATCTGGACCTGGCATCTTGGTATTATCTTCCTGAGAATGTTTCTCAGTTCAGATGATGTGATGAGTCTTGGTGGAAAAGGTGTTGTCTTGGTATGAATGCTCCCAGCCATTTGGTTGGTACTTAGTTCATATACACTTCCTACATCATTGAGTGGTTCTTGTATATATGATATTTCTTTCTCAAAGGCTGTGGCAAAGGTCCCTGCTATGCTCAGATGGTTCTCAGGGAGACATTCTGGAGTGTACAAAGGAGTTCTGGTGTCTTCTCGCCTATAGCTTCCCCACCAGTTTCTCGTTTGTAACAAGAAACTTGCCATTGTGTCCTTTCTTCATCCAGTTTTTCTTTCCCTGAGATGGTTCCTAAGTTCCTGTTGTATGTGATATGTTTGTCTGTGGTACTGTGGTTTCATGTTTCCCACTAAAATTTATGGTAACAGAATTTTAGCTGTTCAAGCAGGGGTAGTAGTAGATCTTGATAGGTTGAATCCTATTTCAAAATTGTCAATACCAGCTTGTCTGCCTTCTTGATGTTTCCCGTTATGTAGTCAATTACCGTATCAGTCACCGCCATCACATTGCCAGTCCTCGTAAGACAAGGGTTTTTATTCAGATAATGCCCTAGTTTGTGTCTTCCTTTCTCTAATTTCATGGAATTGTTGTGTCTTGATGTGTTACACCAAGTAATGGATGGTGATCTAAAGTGAGACAATTCAAGGTTTTGAGTTCCATCCTACATTATTGAAAATTATGATGTTCAGGACATTCAAATGGGATGCATGTTTGTTCTACAGGACAAAGATTGTGATGTCCAGGTGCCTTTCTAGAGCAGCCATTCGTACACCTTTCAAATTGACACTTTGAGATTTCCAAAATTAGTGCTTCATATTAATGACACTATCTATAATAACTTTCTTGCAGTTTAATTATCTGACAGAAATTGTGATCTTCCATTCTGGCATTCGGTCTTAAGTATGCTTCAAAGGAGGTTATTCAACCCACATGTGTCTGGGTCATAATTGCGATGTCTTTGGGTTGTTGTACTGGAGGCAAATTTTAGAATTTGTGAGTTATAGTTTGTTGGAGGAAGATGGCATGTTCCACCATTCCACCTTTTCCTTCAGTGCATTCTGTATCTGATCATATTTAATACTCATAATATTTCTATTGCTCTAAAGTGAGTTTCTGGGACAAGTAGTATGCCTACCTTATATTCGGGGATAAAGTGTTTAAGTTCATTTTTCTATTCATTATCCCATTTTCATTACATATGCACATTATAATATCATTTATTGTGTGTGGGCCACTGATTATTTCAATTACCTATTGACAAAAATGCTTCTGTGAGGGTACTAATTTTGACACTATATCCTTGGCCTAATTCAACGTTTTCCCTGGATAGGCAATAGATTTCTCTTTCTGATGATTTAGATGAGTGATCAGGTCTACCCAAGAGCATCAGTGATGCCAGTGTCCTTGAGGATCCTCTGTGACTCCTGTTCCATGTTGTTTGAGTTAAGCTCACATTAGATGTCGAGTTATCCCCATTGTCGATGACTGTATTGCTCTGCTGGGTGTTGATTTCGTCACTTATCTTACAATGACGTATATTGTGTTTTGGAACTTGCCCTGAACTAGGGTTATCATCCATCCGCGTTTATGCTGACACATTCACATTTTCGACATTCAATGGAGCATCTGCATACATTTTTGCAATTTCTGCTAATGTTCGCCTTTTTCTATGCTTATGTGATACTTGTATTCTAGCGAACTGGTGTATTCACCCATATCATCTTCTTTATATTACGTGTTCCTCATCCAATCAATCAACTTACTAGATAAGTTGAAACAACAGTTTTACGATTTTCAGAATATCGCCTAAGGCATGGAAACATTGTTTTATTTTACAATATTTTTTATAGCTGAACTATGCACTTTGTTTCTTCTTTGTCATAAAGGTATTAGCCTGGACTTCATTAGGAACATGACAATTAATGTTTTACAACGATCATACTTTCTTATTTTAACACCAAAAAACATCCTAACCTAGTACCAGTTAGGTTACCAGGGCTGTGCTACAGATGAGAGGTACTATAATCATACTTTTTTATTTAAAGAGAGAGGGGGTTGGAATAAGTTCTATCACCACTAAACAGTGTGTCCCAGGAGGTTTTGTCAATATTGAGGAATGTGACAGGAACGATCATTCGAAGCAAAACAATCTATTTAACATAGGTTCTAAAATGAGCGCTTCTCCATCTTCAGTCCTGTGGAACACATTTCTTCTGCTGAACAATTGCTGTTTAGAGCCCATGGTTACTAGACAGTCTTTTTGTGTTTGGCCCATAATGCCTCGTCCCAAAATATGGAAAACAATATCTTTTAGTAGAAGAGATGTGTTTCACGGTATCAAAGATGAAGAAGTTCTCATAGCTGTAAACTCTAAAGACATGCATTTTAGAGAACGTTTGCAGTGTACTGGTTCTGCTCACAGATTGTAGCCTTCAACTAGCACTGTGTAGTGGAGAACATAGTGCAGGGAGAAGTGTTGTACCATGGAGCACTTTTGAGACTTTCGTCGCTAGTCAGCCCTGTAATAGAAGTTTAATATACTTTCTTATTCCAGTTTAAGATGATAACATTCACATCATACACATCACAGTTTTTTCTTAAATTACAAAAATTATTCCAGGAAAGTAAGGTTTTTGCAAATGTGAAAAACTGTGCCAAGGTATAACATGGTCATATACCTAGGAACGAAAGTTCTACTCACATTTAAAAGTGTTGCAACCAAGAAAAACTTGTCAATAGTGTAATAATGATGCTTGTATCATCAGCAAACAGTGTCAGTTCAGCTTCTTACTTCACATAAGAAGATACGTCGTTCACATATATCAAGAACAGAAGGGGATCCATGATTGAACCCTGTGGAACACCTAATGTAATTTCACCCCAGTTACATGAAGTGGCAAACTTATTTAAATCACTTGACCCATATAAAGAAACGTTTTGTTTCCTGCTCTGCAGGTATGACTTAAATCACTCATATGCTATTCTGTTTATACCATAGAATTGTAATTTCTGTAACACAATGTCATGGTTCACAGAATCAAATGCTTTGGACATTCACAGAAAATTCCTATTGGAGACATTTTACTATTCTTCTATTATGTGGACAGTGAAATTGTATATTTCTGTCTCAGTGGAACAGCATTTTTGAAATCCGAACTATGATTTACTAAGTATCCCATTATTACTGAGATGCCTAACCACTATTGAGTACATTTTTTCTCGAAGATTTTTGAAAATGCTATAAGTAATGATACTGACCGATAATTATTGACATCTGTGGTGTCCCCCTTTTTGTAGAGAGGCCTGACAATGGCATATTTTAACCTGTCTGGGAAAATACCTTGAGTTAGTGATGCATTACATATGTGACTCAGAACATGAGCTTTACTTGCTCCACACTGTTTTAATATCTTATTAGAGCTGTCATTTACTCAAACAGAAGATTTATTTTTCAAAGATTTCATAGTTTTACTTATTTCACAAAAGGTTGTTAGCTACATGGAAATGAGCGTTTGGTGTCATTGGCTGGGAGGCCCCTTACGGGGCAGGTCTGGTCGCCTTGGTGCTGGTCTTATTACATTGGGCGCCACATTGGGCGACCTGCTCGCCAGATGGGGATGAAATGATGATGAAGACAACAAAACACCCAGTACCTGAGCAGAGAAAATTCCCGACACAGCTGGGAATCGAATCTGGTCCCATAGGATAGCAATCTGTCACGCTGACCACTCAGTTATCGGG
Source organism: Schistocerca americana (assembly GCF_021461395.2). Taxonomy (NCBI): domain Eukaryota; kingdom Metazoa; phylum Arthropoda; class Insecta; order Orthoptera; family Acrididae; genus Schistocerca; species Schistocerca americana. The sequence goes on along the minus strand of NC_060120.1, from coordinate 738,118,736 downwards.
GTGGACAGGTTGTTAGATGAAACTTAATCTGACTAAAATTTTTCAAAACTGACTCTGGCTTTTTCTTTAGAACTACTCTCACCAATTTTTTCTCCTACACTTAAGAAATGGTTGTTAAATATATTAGCTACTTGTGTATTATTGGTTATGAAGGTCTCATTTTCTTTAATACTAATACTACCTACCCCAATGGTTACTGTTCCTGTCTCCCTTCTAACAACATTCCATATGTATTTGATTTTATTGCCGGAGTTGTTAATTTCTTCTCTAACATACATATTTCTTGATTTCCTAACAACTTTTCTCAGTGTATTACAATAACTCTTATAGTGTAAAACTACTTCTGGATCCTTACTAGCTCTTGCTGTCTCATAGAGTTTTCTTTTTCTTTCTGAAGACACTTTAATAAATGTAGTAATCCAAAGTTTCTTAGAAAAGAGTGTGGTGTTACATTTAGTAATTTTCATTGGGAAACAATGTTCAAAAAGGGATATAAATTTATCAAGTAATATTTTGCATTTATCATTGATATTTGGCTCATTATATACATCCCCCAATTAACATTTCTTAAACTTTCTCTGAAGTGCTCTACAGATACCAGGCTGAGCAACCTCACACTTTTACTTAACGGTTTCTGAACTGTACACCCTGTTAGGTTTTATAAGTTAATCAGTTGTGCATCATGGTCTGACAATCCATTTACCACAGAGAAAACATGTGTTTGTTTTACATCCTCTTTCTGTACAAATACATTATCTATTAGAGTGCTACTGCCTTGAGCTATATGTGTACAGAAACTGACCACTGATTCTTAGTTATATGTTGTTAATAACACTTCTAGTTCGCTTTTCCTATCAGAATTACTTAGAAAGTTTACATTGAAATCTCCACAGATTAATAATTTCTTCTTTTTGTCTGACAGTCAGCATAATAGAGAGTCAAACTTTTTTATAAATAGCTCCCAGTTTCCTAATGGGGACCTGTACACTGTTGCTAATATCGATGCTACATTATCTAGCCTAAGTTCACATCCACAAACCTCAAAGTGCTGATCAACACAAAATTTACTTACTTCTACAGTTTTGTGTTTATACCCTTGTTTTATGAAAATGGGAATTCCTCCTTTATCCATCCTAGATCTACAAGTGTATGATGCTAAATTATACCCATCTATACTGACACTATCCGTCCCCACAGTTACATGGTGTTCAGACAGAGTATCTCAATCTCATTGCTATTTTTGAGATCATCTAAACACACTAATAGCTCATCTACTCTATTATTTATTCCCCAGATATTTTGATGAAGTAAGTTGATACTGCCCTTAGCTTTTCCCCTCTTTAGTGTACATGAAGTTTCTTTTATTCTATTTATCTTGATTGTTGGCCATGTGGACTTCGGCTTTAATCTAAAAAACCTATCTGCTGGACCCATTAACCATAGAGATCACCGCTTGCATGACTGTGGCCCCCCTTTATGTTTCTGCCAATAGAGAAGCTAACTTATTTTTCCCCTTCCTACTCAGGTGCAGGCCATGTGTAGTGTATCCCCACCTACAACTCTTATGTGAGATTTTGCTGGTGTCTGGAGAATCCTGTTCAGCTCAGTGTTAACATGCCTACAGCAGTGTTTACGGAAGGCTGGTCATGGCGCCGAAAGACCTCCACAAACCCCACATTTCTGTGCCCAGTTTCTGTTCCTATTTTATCCAAGTCACTCCTAATACTGTATCTTGGATTCATAGCCAGGCTGTTTTTCTGCTCCCCCAACTGTAATTACCTGATCTTCCCTCTCAAAGTCCCTGCATAGCTGACCCAAGATTTCTGTCACCTGGCTAAGGCTAGCACTTGGTTTCACAAAACTTGTTACCTGGTACCCTGCACCTAATTTCTCCTGAAGCTGCTGGCCCACACCGCTGCCATGACTGCTGCCTTTGAGCAGAATTCTTCTTTTCCTGTTCTGGTTTGATCCAGACCTGTCTTTTTTCTTTAAGCTAATATTCTGCTTCAACCTACTTTCAACTACATCTGGATCAGGCCTTTCCTCCACTTCAGATAGCAAACCAAACTGATTTATTATTTGAATTTCTGGAGTTTTTTCATGTGATTCCCTTTTTCACCCTTTGCTTGCTACCTTTTCCCAGTATCTTTTTCCTCCCTTAACCTACATAATTCCAAGTTCGCGTTATCTAATTCAGCCTTAAAGGCAGAAATTTTTGCCTCCTGTTTAGCGATTTTTCTGTCCTTTCTACATAACCTACACTGCCATGGAAGAGCCTCATTTACTACCCTCGTTTCCTCGATGCTACATTCACCGCAATGGAACCATAACTTATGGTCTACACAGCATACTCCCTCTTTCAAATTTCTACAGCAACCACCACATTTGTAACACATGGTTTGCTAGACAAACTTCACCCAAAAGCAGAGAATAAGTCGGCACAAGACCACAGTAGTTTCTTAACCTGTACTAATCTGTAAATAAATACAAATGTAAACAAACTTTTAAACTTACTTCCGAAAATTTTAACTACTAAACTCTGTATACGGGCATGATTTAATTTGACTTTGAAGCGATAACTTTCGTCAAAAATGAAAATCTACACTCGCGTGAAATTTACGCCTAAATACGTAAACAAAACTAGCAACTGCCGACCACTACGAAATACTTCCTTTTCGATCTAAATACGGTCAGGAAAGCAAAACCTTCAATAGAGAGCCTAGGGAAGAAGTAAATACACTAATCTAAAATGTAGTATTAACTAAATTAGCTCTTATTTCAATATTAATCACTTAACTTAGCGAGAGCTACATATACGCGCGTCTGCCTAGCTGCAGGGCTACCAGCAGCTCAGAAACACTCGGACAAAATAGTGGCACTGACCGGTCTTTGGACTCCAACCATATTGTGTGATCTGCTCTTGATTTCATGTGCCATTTATAGCTAGATTCGACTTCTTACATCTCTTTGATGCTGTTTTATTTTCAAGAGCTCACATTGACATTCCACCAAATACACATTCTCCCAGCGTTTCCCAACAGCTAGAAATTTTTGAGGCCAATGAGATCTTAATAAATTGACTGTCAGACCCGACATCTTGTTTAAATTGAAACTCCATTCTTGTTTTTTAGGCTTTCGAACGCCTTTATTTCACCAGACCCTTTAATTACCCTGCTCCAGAAAATGTTGCATTGGCACCATGATACGGGCCTCGCCTTGTTTCGTATCATGATTACATTTGAGGCAGTGCTTGGTGACAGCCAAATAGGGAGAAATGATCATCATAATAACATAACAGAAAGATTTATGTGTTCCTCGCATCTCTACTCGTGTGTTCTAATAGTTTGCCCAATGTAAGACGTGCCATATTTGAGTAGAATGCCATACACATCCAGCTTTCAGAGCCCTAGAACGTCTTTAACATTATAAAGAAAACTTTGATTACTTCCACAAAAAGCCAAGACAAGATACAGTGAGTTGGGTAGTAATTAATCTCACTGACAAACATCTGGACAAGGGTACAGTGAAAATCCCTTCTTAAGTGCTAATTTACACACCTACATCAAAGACAGGAGATTACTTCATCTCCATGGAACATGCTGAGGTTTTGCTTCCATCAGAAGTAGCAGAAGAGGCTCGACATGAAACCTGTAGAGGCCTTACCAGGATGCCGAGGCTAAGATCCAACACCTTGAGCAAGAAAGAGTAGCATTGACAAATCTGCTGGAGGACAAGGAAACCATAATTCTGGCAGTCGGCAAGGATAATGGTACAGTCCTACTGTCATACAGGAGCTACGATAAGAAGATAATTGGATACAATGAGAAAATATTATTTGAATATGATTTTGGAATGAAGAAAATTAATTTTAATGCGTTATGTATGTAGGAAAAATCACATTTAGGTCAAGAGTAATTAAAAATTTTCGAATAAAGGCACATTTATGGCATAAATATATACTATGTAGTATCTTCATGCTGATATTTAGATCAAATCAGGAGAGGAAACATTTGTAATTGTTTTCTGGAATCATTCTAACTTAAAAATTTTAAAAGTTCTGTAATAATTAATCTCATACACGCCCTTACAGAACTTTTGAAATAATTTCATTTGCTGCAAACAACGTCACTTTAAAACTAATCAATGACAGAGGGAATCGCTGAAGTATAAATGTGTTTTATATTGTTTTTAAATCTTATTCATATTTTGAGGTTTTAAAAAGTATTTAGTTATATTTCATGTGTGCAAACGAGAGAGAAGACAGTGGTAACAACCTTAGAAGACTGCACTATAGCTACCAATCTATGGAATATCTTTTTTGCATGGGATCCACAAATTTTTGGAATGGTGTTTATTTAATTTCGATCATTATAGAACTCATTCATCTTATTTGAAAGGCACGGCCTTTCCTCTCACAAGTTGCATGACTGAGTGGGAAAGTCGACTTCATTGCAATAGCGCCATGTATTTCAGGGAATGCATTAACTAACTGAGAATATTGAAACTATATGAATAAAATAAGAAATAATAACAATCCATCTGATGGCACCTTTGGTAACAATGGAAAGCATTTGGCAATTATAGAGAAATAAGATGCCAGTAGTGTTGATGGTTTTTAACTTTTTGACCTCCATCCTAGCCACCTATAAATAGAGCAAGTATGATGTTTCCACACCCAAGCTAACTGACACAGTTTGTGAAACTGGTGGCAGATGTCTGGGTCGACAGGTTTCTGGGCTAGTTTTCAAATTAAGTTTCTCAGCAAATGGTTGTGTCAGTCAAACCTAGTGGAAGATGCAGATGCAATGGCAATTGATGCATACATTTATAGTTTTATCTCTTTACTTACTTCTAAAACCAATGTCTTCAGTATGTGTGTGTGATGTGTGTGTGTGTGTGTGTCTGTGTGTGTGTGTGTGTGTGTGTGTGTCTACATACTTAGCTGATAAATGAAACATTTCTCTCTGTCTTCTATTGAACTGTTGTCATCATGGATGGCTCTAACATCCATTTAGGCACACATACAACTTTCATTTCATTTATTCACTTGTAGAAAATTTGCATTGTATGAATGTGATAGGCTTTATGTACAAATTTTATGTTTCTGCAGTATACAAAGTCATTTTATGGGTCTAATATTTAAACATTATGGAGTAGAAATATACAGAATTGACAATGTATCTGAAATACAGATACCGCTATCTCCAACGTCTTCATTGCATTACAGCATACTTAGCTCACAAAGTATATACATCCCTTGATTTTTGTCCATTATGTACCGTAATAGAAAGAGTCTTTAACATGCTATGTAATACTAGTACCCTCACACGAGTAACATCCTTACAGAAAACAAATTTTTCATGGGTCTTTATGTATTTATATCACAGATTGCTATTTGGTAACATGTAGACATCATACTGAACTTCCCAGTATTCCCTAACCTATACAGACATTTAAAAATTAAAAAGTATTTCAGTTTATTACAGATGTCATACCCCTGATTTTTGCTGTTCAGAAAATTAGGCAGCTAGTTGAACAGAATTCTACTAGCATTTATGTGATCCTTATCTCTTAGTTGTATCTGTTTACTTTTAATGTTTTATTCATTTCTTTTCTGAATATTATAATCATTGCTCTTTACTGATGCACTGTGGTTTCCATTCTTTTCCCTTGTGTTACAATCATGTGTGTAACCATTTAAAAATGCATTGCAGTTGACGTTGCTATACAAAACTACTTCACAGTACTGACAATACATCTAATTTTTATTTTATTTTATTGCATAGAATTAAGATTTTACGTATATGACATTTGCAGTACACCCTCATATCAGAAAACAGCACAAGTGTGAGAAGTTCATACCACAGTACATTTACGATATGTATCTTCGTTTACTGTTGTGGGTATTTTCGTTGTAAGAAATGCATTAGTTCTTAATTTTGAGAGATATTTTTCTGAGAGGTTATCTCTCCATATATTGGTCTTAAATGACACCATTTATCTCCTTTAGAAATGAATAATGTAGCCTGAGATTAATTTTGTGAGTTGCAACCATTGGATTGGTATGCAACTAAATATGCATTATCTTACCATCAATTACAAACATGCTATTCCCAGTGAAATATTTTAATTACAATTTCTGTATTGTATGACATTTTGTTTACATTTGTTCCACAGTTCTCCTACTTACTACGAAGCAATTAGCCAACTTAATTGTCTTGCTTCTATTGACAGAGCTGTGTAATTTATGTAGAAAGTGAACAGTAATGAGCTGAGCGGTGCCCCCTTCCGTTAAAAGATTACATCACGTGAAATATATGGAGCTGAAATATCCTTGATGAGATAGCAGAAAAAAAACTTGAAACATGTAATTTAAAACTCGTTATCAATATGCTCTTACTGTAATCAACTAAATACTTTTAATGAGCAGGAAATTTGTGAATTTTTTACCTAATTTTTTCTATGCCTCACAAGACTGTTTTCAGATACTGATGGCCACAGACATCCAAATGAATCTAATGACCGATCATCTGATTTAACACAAAATTTCATTGCAGGCCTTTTTTTAATGCTTATTACATGATATAATGAAACTGTAAAATATTGTTTTCGTTAGTATTCTACTACCCACTATTCTCAGATAGGTGGTGTTTCTTGTCACTTGCATCTTCCAGAAATACTTATTCATCTAGATATTGTTAGACTTTTCAGCCAATAATACGTTCCTCTGATAACAGCTATGTCTACAGCAGCACCAGTTGCTCGTACTCCTTTTTTATTCACGATTATTAAATCTCATACTATTAATGGTTTAGCTAATTTATTCTATAATATTGCCACTCTTTGCATATTTATTTTGACTTTTATTATATTTATTACCAACATTAATTCAATGCACTGTTAAACTAGCAACTGTGGCCGTTTGAAATTTTTAAGAACTCTTCTCTTCATACAATGCACACTTGACTCACATGAAGGAGGACGACAGTTCAATCCCACGTCCCGCCATCCTGATTTAGGTTTTCCGTGATTTCCCTAAATCGCTTCAGGCACATGCCAGGATGGTTCCTTAGAAAGGGCATGGCAGATTTCCTTCCCCATCCTTCCCTAATCCGAGCTTGTGCTCCGTCTCTAATGACCTCGTTGTCGACGGGATGTTAAACAGTAACCTCCTCCTCCTTCATACAATAGCCTAGCATCGTCATTTAGCTAAAAAATCACAGTAGTTCTTGGTATAAAATTCAAAGGAAGCAGTAGTTTATTATAAGAGGGATCTTTGTTGACCATTTCTGCAAGAACATATACTGATTAATAAAAAGCTGTTCCATTTGCTGAAATACAGTTTAAGTTCACAACCGGTTTTGGCCATCACATCCAGTCCATTTTCCAGTGGCTCTCAAGATCTTGCTGTTATGAAGCAATGTCAGTCGAAAATGGCCTGGATGGGAAGGTTGAAACTGGTCGTTGACTGGAAAAAGTATATTTCAGCAACTTAAGTGGCCTTTCATTAATTTAAAATATAATCTGGGGTAACAGCGTTCTTCCAAATGGAGAAAATAATTGCATAGATTGCTGTCAGATGTTCTTCGTGTAATTTCCTTTCACCTTTCTTGTTTTCTACCTTTTTCGACAGTTCGAGATTACTTAGGCTTCTATTATAAGGCTACCTCGAAGGCTATGATGAAGGCTACTGTGATAAATTTTTCTCTATGACACATGACGGTGAACTGTTTGCCGAAACCGTTTACTCGACAAAGAACTGAATTAAACTTTTAAGCCACTGGTTACAGGATTTTAAGTTACTTCTTTTCAGAACATATCTGTGTTCATGCCTCAACGTATCACCCACTGGCCAAGTATTTCTTTCTCCGAATTTCTATAACTACAGCTCTTTCTGAATTTGCCACAGCGTTGCAAGTAAAATGTAATTCCATATGAAATGTGAGCATTAGAAGGATCTTCCTGAGAAAAAAGTTGTCGATTTTATTTATGGGTACATTGTTGTTGTAGACTTAATATCTCGATTGTTGTTCGTAATACTACATATTTATATCGGAGAAGTTCATGACAGTAGTGTATCTTCCTCGGCTGCTATTTTAAGACAGTGCAAGGGTTAGTAATACGTGGAATTTGAAGGCTTGTGTGCTAGCGCCAGTGAGATTATTGTTAAGCACTGAACGCTGAGAGTGCTGTGTACATCTGTGCGGTGTAGATATTTGGGATCGTATTCCAAACTCCGCGGGAAGTATGTTGTTGTTTTTGTTTGTGTTGAGTTTGCGGGGTAAACGTGAATGTTTAAAGAGTGATTATGGAAAATGAAATATACTGGTAGTATGGGGTGAAAGTTATCATATGATAACGAGGCAAAGCTTTAAAAAAGTTTTGATCCGGTGTTAGATTATTTTACATAGTGTTTGACAGGTAGTCTGCATCAGTATGTGCTACACTGTGAAAGTAAGATTTCTCGGTTTCAACTCTCAGTTCTGTGCTGTGAAGAAATACCACTATGAGCACTATGAATATATGTCTCCTCATTCCACATAAAAGAAAGACTCCGGTTTTGAGAACAACACTATTGACTGCCTGGTCGTAACATGGATCAGTATGAGTAAGTTGAAGCAGAATAATTTTATAACGTCACTCACACTTTAGTATGAAAGAAACTTTATATTTGAAACGTATATAGTTTTTAAATTTACGGTAAAAATTTGTAAGTAATCATTTTCACACTTTTTATCTATTTTCCCCAAATGATTATTGTGTGATATTCTTAATAATACTTTTACTGCTGTAGCTGCTAAAATGTTGCCTAACAACTCTGCTCCATAAGATTGGAGTGTTCTGAGTAAATTGTGAGTTATAATGAGTCAGTTATTTGAGTTGTAGTCGCTGCCAGCACAGAAATATTTCAAAAACTGGCAATTGCAACAGAGTGGGATACAAAATACCTGTATGAATCATACAGGGACATTTTAATCGAACCATTTAGGGCCTACGAGTGTGATGTTCAAGAGTTCGAAACTTCATAAAAAGATTACATCGTTTCACGAAGTAATTCATTTCTTAGGACCCCAGTATCGTGTCAGGCCAGATAAAAAAGATACATTTCTCAGATCAACAGTCAGTTAAGAGTTTAGTTAAAAGTTGTACAGATAAATAAAATCCAACTTTTAAAATTCTTTTAGTTTTACATTGCCTTGACATATTTTTGTGACAAAAAATACACTTGAAGCCTTGAGCAAGGTTTTCTTCTGTGCATCAAATTTTTTAAAAACTATCTAAGCCCGAGTGGGGCCATGTAATAAATAAATTGGTTATAAGTATCTGTTTCACCGTTTCTAGCCTGGTTGCAAGCCTGCCCATATGAACTGTTGTGTCCGATTCCACCCGTCTGCTTTGACCCATGACGTCACCAATATGAAGCCTATGACATTATTACATAAACAATAACAAACACGAAAATACATATAAAACCAACACACACATCCGTCTCCAAAAATGTAATCAAACTAACGGGACCAACGCGGGAAATTGGGTGTTTTTGGGCGGGGACAAACTAAATATAAACACATACAGACACACACCACTAGCCCAAACCACACAAAACGGTGACATAAAAACACCACAAAATTCCGCTACACTTTACAATATCGGCAGGAATCTATCACTTCCCTTCACCTACATAGCTCAACCGCAATTGTCGATACCACAAAGTAAAAAGCAACTACTCCAAAAATTATAATCACACTGCGACTGTCGATACCACAAAACCAACAACCAAAATTGGAATCGGACACTTCCCTTGACCTATATAGGTTAACAGCAACTCATGATACCAAAACACACACACACACACACAGCTACAATGACAAATTGCAGTCAGTCACTTCCCATGACCTATGCAGCTCAAATACAACTGACGATACTAAAAAAATTGAAATCGAATACTTCCTTTTAAGATACATAAATCAACCACAAGTGCCGATAACAAAACATCAATCACCAACACATGAAGTAAATAACACCGACCCAACAACACCTAAAAATCCCACTGAACATCATAACATGCGAACAATAGACCAAAAAAATTGACTACTTGCCATAAAAAAGTTCTGGCATTACACACTAACCCCCAACTAGCATATATTCAGCCTGCATACGCCGCATTTCACTATCTTCCTCACAAGCCCAAAAGTTGCAGAAACTTAATGACGGACAACATGTCGTCCCCCATTTCAGCCAGCAGACATGCACTATTAAACTTAGAAGTCATACCCATACCTAACAAAAGAAGCCACAAATTGAATGAAACGACTTACCGCGCGACAATCAGCAAACCAATAACATCAAAGTCACCACAATAACATAAATACAACAGAAACTTAATTCTTAACTCACTGAAACTAATTTCCGTTCTTCTATAACAGTCATGACCGATAAATGCACACTTCAAACACCGACACCCAAATGAACCCAATACACCTCCAGAGGACACCACCAACCGCAACAAGACGACATCTGCAAACACAACACACTCATGAACTAAACTCCGCGTGTCATGATGTCATACAACACCCTTATGTCACGGGTCAGTGCTGTTGGGTGGGATCAGACGCCTCCGTTGACCCTAGTTTTGTTTCAAAATCTTTTTTCTTGTCGGATCAGGTGAAATGCATATGTTTTGAGAAAAGACATTAATTTATCCACTTGTGTGAGATCTTTATATTCCACATCACCTGGGCAGCTTTGTATCTTAAGGGCCATGTACACACTCAGGCTTGTCTGAGCAGACCATGTTTGCATCATGTCTGCACATCTAGTCTGCAGTATTCAATTCACATTTACTCCTTCCATCCACAATACAGCTTTGCACAGTCCTGATTAGTATTTCGAAAGTACAGAATATTTTCTGGCCCTGGTGAAATTAAGCAAATTTTCTGATAAGGTAATTATTGTGTGTAGTGCCTCTACTTCAGAAGTTATGAAAATAAGTATACCAGTATGTAGAAAATGAACAAGAGTTGTTCTAAAACATTTTACGCTGTCACATATTAATCTTTTAAAGAAGCTAAATATCGAAAAAGAGGACTTGTTTAACTACCTAGGACAAAGGAACATTATCTGTGTTGTTACAATATGTTACAACATATATAAGGAGACGTGACACTCTAATGAGAAAATCAATAAATGCTTATGAAAGACTTCTAGTAACATTGAGGTACTTGGCAAGTACCAGAATCTTAAAACTTAGGTATTTGGTAACTGTCAGAAGCTATACTTATCTGAAATTTTCTGCTGTGATGTCACCTTTATTGTTGAGCTACATCATTCTGGAAACACATAATGCCATATATGAAGTACTAGAGCACTTTACCTGGTCTGCACATCTGCTCTGCACCAATTCAATCACTGTCAGTCCAAACACAGAGTCATGCAGAGAAGTTTTTCAGTTGACAGTTCAGTCACCCATAACGATTTGTCTGTGGAAACTATGTATAGGCCTAGATAAGTCTGTTTGAATATCTGAGTGTGTAAGGACACTTTAAATGTCTTTTAATTGTAATTAAAAAAATGGTTCAAATGGCTCTGAGCACTATGGGACTCAACTGCTGAGGTCATTAGTCCCCTAGAACTTAGAACTAGTTAAACCTAACTAACCTAAGGACATCACACACATCCATGCCCGAGGCAGGATTCGAACCTGCGACCGTAGCGGTCTCGCGGTTCCAGACTGCAGCGCCAGAACCGCGCGGCCACGTCGGCCGGCTAATTGTAATTGTTTCATGTGCTGTCGACTGTGATGAGTGCTCATATATTGTGTAGTGTCACGTTTGTGTTATTGTTGACAATGATTATGATGAGAAAAGGGAGAGTATACAGCCCAGAGGTGGCTCATAGCTTATTTCTTTAGAATGACACTAAGGGTTCCACTAATTTTAATATGCCCATCTGATGCACAGATGCTCAATACTGTGACGTACATTCTCTCCATGAGGCACTTCAAGAGGTTTGGAATTTAACCCAGGTATTGGACTGGCATAAAGTTTGATAGTCAGGAATTTACCTCTTACCCCCTTGCGACCATCTAATGGCAATTTAAGTTTTGTACCATCAGGATTTGAATCATCAGACCCTAACGAGAAACCCTTGATTGCTACGTCAGAAAAGTTCAATGATGCTTACAGTATTCAACGCCCCACATATTGTCTACCGTGCAACCACAATAGTTGCTGCTAATAGCAACAGGGGGTGGTTCTGGAGGCATCCAGTGGTGAGCACAGCATGAGGCTGTGAAGCGTAGTTGAACCTGCTTAGTTGATGAGTAACTCTCTACAGTGCTAGTGGTGTCGGTACAAAGCAGTCCAATGGCAACAATAAACATAGTAAAAATTGCATTATATCTACAACACTTGCCAAAGTTGACATTTCGTCAGAAAGGAACCCAAGAATTGTCGCAGAGTGAGAAAGAAGTGCCTGATAAAATATTAGCGTTTCTGCAGAATGAGTCAGTGGAATGTGTGGTGTCGAGTGCGCCTGACTATGTGAATAATGTACATGAGGAATACAGTGATGACAACACCTGCTTAAAAAGTGAGAGGACACAGAAGCAGGTGTCGGGCCATGTAGTTAATCATCCTTACTGGACAGGGACCCACAAATCCCATCTCCAGTGAAAGGTTGTAAAGGCCAATCATTGTCCAAGGAGTGGGTGCTAAACGTAATTATGTACATGAAGATCATCCACAGCATAGTAAAAAAAATCAGTTATGAACAGATTTTGAATAAGTCCGCAGCAATATAATCATGTAGTGCATGAGAAAAACTACAGATATTCAAAGGAGGACAAGGCACACTAGTTACAAAAACTGGTGTTTGGGCATTTCAAGGCTGCTAGACACAATTTACATGATGTTCATGAAAGTGACCAATTACATTGTCCACAGCAAATTAAGTGCAACATTGATCACAGAGATTTCAAGGGAAGCAGTGGATAGTTGCCTAACTTCAAACAGTGCTACAGAATTGGTAGACGTAAGATAGCAAAATTTCAAACAAAGTGTCAACTTGATGATTCACAGCAAACTGTGGAACTGGTCTGAGAATTTGTAGATGAGGTAAACAAACTCATCCTGTCATTCAGCAAGGAATTTGTTTTTAACTCGGACCAATTGGGATTTGAAGAGGAAATACATATCAATGGAACCCTGTAAATTAGAGGTACCAAGAGTTGTATCAAGGTCAATCAACATCAGTGCCTTAATGAATTTGTAAATCTGGGTGGTAAATTGGCTAGAAAGTTATTTATTGTGCTGTGAGAAGTTGGAAGTGGTCCACGCCCTACAATTCTTTCTCATGCTCATGATTGTGCAAGGGCAGTAGGAAATATTTACTTTACAGCTACCAAGAGTGGGTAAATGGGTATAAGAGAAATAGAACTAAGTATGAACACTGCTTTTCCCCAATAATTGGTCAAAATGACTTGAATTTGCTTGATTCCCGGTCTGTGTATAAAAATCATACTCTTTTAGAGCAAACTATCCCCACTGAAAAGTGTGTGACGTTGCAGTTATACCACCTGGAAACACTGGACAAATTCAGCCTCTGTATGTTTTCTCCAGGCGTATAAAACATATTACTACACTATCTGCAGCTATGTCTTAAAGGATAGCCAGTTTCACGATAATCTCTGTAACAGAATGTTTTGCATTCGGTTGCATTCCATTACTACATTTCATCAGTTCTCATCACCCTGTTACACCAATATGATTCTATATGCATTCTTGAAGAGTGGATACCTAGCTGAATATGCTCGATGGTTTGTAATTCTCAAGGAGTTCGCCTTCAGTCTTCATGGTGCAAACATTTGTGATGACTGTGGTGCGCCATTTTTCATTTTGTGCTCCTGGTGCAAGTTAACGGTTGTTTTGAACATTTCTTGAGTGTTGACAATGTCCATTTTGTGAAGTATAATACATACATCTCATAGAAGCTTGATCTCTGCGCTTTCTGAACACTCATTTTCTGTCGTGCTCCTGATGCACATGATAAGTCATTAGCAGCAAATAATTTTCTTGTCATAATTGTTAACACAAAATTTTTAAATGAGCCTTACTAAAGATTGAACTTGCGGGCTCACTTTCAAACAGTTCCTTGTAAGTTAAATGCCACTGTACAAGGCTGAGTTCGTGAAATCAGCTGTAGAGATGGGATGTCAGGTTAGAACATCACATGTGTTTGGAAGCCACAAATAGAACTACGAAATAATTATTTTTTAATTTACTTTCCATCTTTTTCCTTTAAGGGGGGGTAGGACGTCAAACGGGCCGACTTCGAGAAGGAGAAAACACAAAAAAATAATATTTTTTAAATGTGAAATTTCATGATTTTTTTTCACTTACTGTTGGCTGCATTTGTTGCTATAGGTACACTTTTCTTCATAAGTAAGAGAGATTCTTCGATGAATTTTGCACAGCTTACAAACCATACTTACAGGTGTATGAAACTCTAGAATTTATTTAATCTATGGAAAAATGAATGGGCTGTTACGTTTTGAACTTCATGTTTATCTCAATTTTTACCACAGTTTTTAACAGATTTAGGAAATTCTAGAGTTTCATACACCTGTAAGTATGGTTTGTATGCTGTGCAAAACTCATTGAAGAATCTCTCTTACTTATGAAGAAAAGTGTACCTACAGCAACAAATGCACCTAATACCAAGTGAAAAAATGATGAAATTTCGCTTGTAAAAAAAATTTGTTTTCTTATGTTTTTGAACTTCCTCTGCTATGCGTGTGAATCCTGAATCCTTCCTGGTCATGCTAACTAAGTTTTATGAATTTATTTGTAAAAATATAGACAGTGTAAATTAAAATGTCCTGTGATGCCTCTCCTGCTCCAAGTCGGCCCGTTTCACGTCCTACACCCCCCCCCCCCCCCCCTTAATGTGTTTTGTTACACCACCATTGAAGCATAGTATAAGTCTGGTTATTACATTTTGATTCCTGTAATAATTTTAACGAGTTTGGCTTTTCTTTATGTAACAAAGGTACATTACTTTCTGAATGAAAGGACAGGATAACGACATGTGATGTAGTTCAATTAAAATTACTTTGTGGTTGACAGGGTGCATTGGTGAGGAAAGGGGGGGGGGACAGTTTGTGGATGGGGTGGGATAGTGTTGAGTTGCACGGTACACTGCATGTATTTACAAATTAGGCAACACATCAAGAACATGGTACTCAAGAATGAACTGCGAGTAGATGTTGGCTTGCCCCTACTAATTGACTTGCTGAAATGTCAGTCACAAAGTAATTTTAACCAGACCATAGTATAGTACACTTAATGTGTTTGAGCATTGTTAATAACCTACTTTTAACATCATTTCCATTTCCACCTTTCCAGAAAATTCAATGGCTACCACAAAATGGATAGTGTTAAGAAGAGGATTCCTGATTACACTGATATAGCTTACCGGGAAGCTGTTGCCAGGTTAAGATATCTGCTTGCAGAATCTTATTCATCACGTGGAACGCCAACAAAATTATCACATGTATGTATTGTTAAAAAAATAATGTAGAAAATGAGATATTAGCCTGCAATATCATGACTTACACTTCCACACTTAATAAACAGATACATGGTAAAACATGAATATTATTGCCAAAATAAATGAGAACACAGTTGTTTCTACATACCATATGCGGAGACAATGACAACTTGAGGGAAGATGAATGCCACATAACTTTAAGAATTCTTTTAAATTTCTGGCTTTCAGAAGCTTAAAAAGACCCTTTCATCTTGAGAAATGAAGTTCTGAGGGGAAGATATCCAGGTTCTAGAAAAGAGTGAATTCACTCCAAATCTTGTGTCATAAACACACAGAGCGTGTGAGTGAGACTATTACAGAATATCAGTAGATTTATAGCTGAGATTCATAACCGAATACACAAATCTTAGCTGCTTGTTAGCAGGTTACTTTTTCCATGTTTGTGTGTATTTCATTGCTTGTGTCATTGAAAGACGTCATACTGATAGGATGACAGGGGAATGTGTTACGAGGTCTCCCATACAGGAGACATCACTCTGATAAGGAGGCACAGTTGGATCCGTTTTAGAAAGAAAGAGATAAATTTAAGATTTTGGGTGAGTAGCATAATGTAGTTGTCATTGGTGTGAGATACTTAGTGAAGAAGCCAATCTCATTTCAATACAAGACTTAAGTGCATATACATATACAGCATATTTGCATCTTTCATTTGTTTATGACAACAAATCTTGGATTTAGTGGCAAAATGACATGAATTACTTCCATGGTGCGGATAGCTGTTCATTCATTTTCTGCTTTTCCCTCTTACAAATTTGTACTATTGATATACACAGCACTTTTCGGTCAACTGAACGTACCTGTGCTGGATGTTGGCTTCATCCCTTGACATAATGATATTGTGGCATATTCATAGATATGCAGAAAGGAAAAGAAAAGAACAGACACTATTAGTTTTACGTCTATATTTTTTAAATGTAGATTTTGGTGGCTGATTGATCAACTGATCTTTATTGTAAACCATTGTCTGTGCTAAGCTGGAAGACAGCAATTTGCTTGTGAGTTGACAAAGCCAACAGATGTGAATATGAAATCTTAGTTGTGGTGAAATACTGATTTGTAGCATTGCCCAAATGCAAGTTTAGATAGTATGGTGACAGTGTACTTGTGAGTTGGAGAAGTAGTATCAAAGGCTTTATTTAATATGGAATTTTGCACAGTGTATGTTGAAATATTATTAATAATTTTGTCTCAAGAACATAACCTAGGTTGTGGTGTGAGATTGATCTGTGGCCTAATCAGAGGTCTGGGTGGGGTTGGAAAGTGATAGTTTGGTTGAGAGTTGACGAACCCACCAGAACTGAATATGCAACCTTGGTTGTTGTGACCAACTGATTTATTGTAGGCGGAGATGTGTGTGAGTATAAGTTGGTAGTTACATTTTCCATTATTTTCTGTTTACTTGTGTCCAGAAACCTGCAGAGAGAGAGAGAGAGAGGAGAGGGGAGGGGTGAGAGAGGGAGTAATGCCAAGATTTACAAAACTAGAAAACGGAGTGTTGTAGCCTATCCCTCCTGTTATTTAATATGAACATAGATCAAGTAGTAAAGGAAACTATGGAGAAATTTGAAAAGGGCTTTAAAGTTTATGGTGGGGGGGGGGGGGGGGAGCTTTTGCAGGGAATATAGATTGTAGGCTTTCTCAGTTAATTTCATTGATGAAATCATCTCGAGTAATCAGCTGTATCATAATATCATGTTGTCCCAGCCTTAAAACGAGTTTCCTACTCGTCTTCAGGCAAGGTATCATGCTTATGTTTGATTTGTTCCTTTGTAGTTGCTGAACTACAGATTTCTCTGTGGGGAACTCAATGTGCGGGGCAGTCAGTGCCATCAGAACGGCTGTTGTGGTTGCTGTCGAG
Organism: Schistocerca americana; assembly: GCF_021461395.2. Classification (NCBI taxonomy): domain Eukaryota; kingdom Metazoa; phylum Arthropoda; class Insecta; order Orthoptera; family Acrididae; genus Schistocerca; species Schistocerca americana. The sequence goes on along the minus strand of NC_060120.1, from coordinate 738,101,269 downwards.
GGGGCGATGAGTCCAGGTGTCTTGGTGGTGCCTGTCTGTTCTGTTCATTGTCTCCACCGCTTTCACATGAGAGCATTCCTCATGTATTTTTGATAACGCCACAATCCCTGTGGAGCTCTGTTGGAAACCATTGTCCTAGTCGACATGATCATCATGTACTCTTATTTACACTGTCCCTGTGAAGACTGAATTCCAGAACACATTGACAAGCCACAGTATGTCTGTCTGTTCAGAAAGAATTATGAGGCCCTCATTGATGCAGTGTTCTGCCAGAGCAGACTTGTTGATTTGGTCAAGGCAAATGCTCCTCACATATTCTGTACTCACAGCAGTTGGAGATGCATCACTGTGTCTGTCTGATGCACTGCATGCCACACTTGCAACTGATGCCCATAGCCATAGTTGGTCTTCAACAAAACCAAGCGTATTCTTGATTTTAATCAATGAGCAGAAAGTGACGTTTTTTTTCTTTTTTTGCTCCTCTATCATCCCGGAAATTTTGGCTGTGGGCCGCCCTATGTAAGGAAGAAACAGCAGGTGCTTAGTTTCTTCGTGATTGTGTTGTTGGAGAGTGTGGCTTATTTGTGTCTCCGAGTAGCTGTTCTTGTGAAAGGTTTCACACAGATGCTGTAACTTTGAAGGCAGACTGTCCTTGTTGCACATGGGTCATGCTCTGTGTATTGTGGTGGTGAGCAGTTATTTGCTTTTTGTTGGATAGTGGCAGCTGTTGGTTTTCAGGTACAGGCCCATGTGCGTCTTCTTCCTGTAAACGGAATGTCCCTTTCGGCCATCAGAATTCTTCTTTAGCAAAATGTGTAGGAATGGTAGGCATCTGTTTCCTTCCACGTCCATGGTGAACCTGACATTGTCATGTATGCTATTAAACTGGCACAGTAATTCTAGTAGGTTTCCTTTACCATGCAGCCAAACAATGAATGAGTCGTGCACAAGCCAAACCACGAATGAGTCGTGCACATATGTTAGAATGACTTGGGTTTCAGAAGAGTGGTTTTGAGAGCTGTTTCCTCAAAGTATCCCATGTAGGGGTTAGCTATGCCTGGCACAAGAGGGGATCCTATAGTGACTCTCCATATGTGGTCATAGAACTTTTTACTGGATTGGAAGTAGGTGGTGGTGAGTGTATGTTCAAACAGTTTCATCGTGTCCCTGTCAAAGTGACACTCTAGTAATGCCATGGAGTCCTTTAGTATTACCCATGTGAAGAGACATGTGATGTCAAAGCTGAATAGATCACCCTTATCCAGACATATCTCTTGATGCACTTTCATAAACTCAGTAAAGCTCTTGATGTGGTGTGCACAGTGATTATGAGGGGTTTTACTAGCTGTACCAGGTGTTCAGCTATGCCATATATTGCCGAATTTATAGTGTTCACTATTGGACATAGATGAACTCCCTCTTTGTGTATTTTTGGGAGGCCATAAAACCTAGGTGGTACCAATGCTCTGAATACGGTATTCTGACCATATCCTTAGTCAGTCCTTAGTTGTTTGAGGAGTGAGATGGTCTTTTTTGTCACACCTAGTCCAGGATCCTTCTTCACCTGCTTGTATGCCAGATCCTGTAGTAGTATCACAATAGTCTGTCAGTAGTCATCTGAACATAACAGCATCATTGCATTGTCTTGGTCAGCTGCTAGGACAACTGCCTCGGTTTCTGACTAACCAGCAAACAGAGTATCAATTGCGAGCATACCTTTTTTCCTTTTTGTTTTGGAAAGAACAACTCAAGAAAGACTCAGATTTTTTATCAAAATCATTAATGGTGACACATTTCTAGAGCATCTAGGCAATAATAAAACCAGTGGAAGACTTCATTATCACTTTGACCAAGAAAAACTCATCAAGTGAAGTCAAATGTCAAGACAATGCTCTTTTTCTTTACCAGGGTAATAGGGGAAGAAGGTAGTGCATTCAGGGTTCGTTCCACCAGATCAGACCATTAATCAAGCTTTGTGTTTGGAGCTTCTGAGAAGATTATGTCGAATGGTGGACATAAAAAGAGGACTAATTTATGGCAGACAGGGAACACCATGACAATGCGCCAGTATTTTGCCGGAAATAGCATTAATTCCATACCCTTACACACCATGCTTAACTTCGTGCAATTTCTTCTTGTTGCTCTGTGTGATGAGAAACACAAAAGAAAACATATTTTGCTGTGTGGTAGCAGTTAAGGAGGAGGGTGGGGAAGAGGAGCTGTCAACCATGTGTGTAGATGAATATCAGAAATGTTTTCATGAATGAAGTCAGCAAACAGACAACTACGTAAAGTACAGTGTAAAGGATTTTAAAAGGGATGATGTTTTTCCCCCTTATTTTGTGTTTTGGATACTCCGTCGCATGTGTAAATGGAATGTATCGAAATCATCTATGATATGTTGAAAGGCCATCTGCGCCCCAATCTGGAAGATGCTCTTAGCTTGATCACCTTACAGTTTTGTTGATTTTTTTACAGAACATACCAAAGTAACTTTCAGTGACTTTTGCCAAGTTCCAGCTCCATCTTCATGTAGATTCTACCTACACTGAAGCATCAAAGAAATTTGTATAGGCATGCATACTCAAATACAGAAATATGTAAACATGCAGAATACAACACTGTGGTCAGCAATGCCTATATAAGACTACAAGTATCTGGCACAGTAATTAGATCAGTTTCTGCTGCTACAGTGGCAGGTTATCATGATTTAAATGAGTTTGAACGTGGTGTTATAGTTGGCACACAAGCAATAGGAGACAGCATCTCTGAGCTAGAATGAAATGGGGATATTCCTAAACAACTGTTTCACGAGTATACTGTGGATATCAGGAATCCGGTAAAACATCAAATCTCTGACATCGCTGTGGCTGGATAAAGATGCTGCAAGAATGGGACCAATGATGACTGAAGAGAATCATTCAGCATGACAGAAGTGCAACCCTTCAGCAGATTGCTGTAGATTTCAATGCTGAGTCATCAACAAGTGTCAGTATGCGAACCATTCAGTGAAACATCATGATATGGGCTTTTGGAGCCGAAGGCCCACCCATGTACCCTTTATGACCGCACAACGCAAAGCTTTACATCTCGCCTTTACCCGTCAATACCGACATTGGACTGTTGATGACTGGAAACGTGTTGCCTGGTTGGATGAGTCTTGTTTCAGATTGTATCGAGTGGATGGACGTGAACAGGTATGGAGACATCCTCATGAGTCCATGGACCCTGCATGTCAGCAGGAGACTGTTCAAGCTGATGGAGGCTCTGTAATGGTGTGGGGCGTGTGCAGTTGGTGTGATATGGGACCACTGATACGTCTAGATACGACTCTGACAGGTGACACGTACATAAGCATCTTATCTGATCACCTATATCCATTCGTGTCCATTGTGCATTCTAACAGACTTGGGCAATTTCAGCAGGACAATACGATACCCCACACATCCAGAATTGTCTCAGAGTGGATCTAGGAACACTCTTATGAGTTTAAACACTTCCGCTGGCCGCCACACACCCCAGACATGAACATTATTGAGCATATCAGGGATGCCTTGCTATGTGCTGTTCAGAAGAGTTCTCCACCCACTCATACTCTTATGGATTTATAGACAGCCCTGTAGGATTCATGGTCTCAGTTCCCTCCAGCACTATTTCAGACATTAGTTGAGTCCATTACACACTGTTTTGTGGCACTTCTATGTGCTCGTGCAGCCCTACACAATATTAGGCTGGTATACCAGTTTCTTTGTCTCTTCAGTGTATTTTCTCAAGGCCTACTTCCTTTGGGACAGGAAACTTGTGAAAAAGTTCACAAATTTGGCAAGCCATTGTTTCTGACCTAACAGGAGTGATATTCTGTAATTTATCTTCCAAACATTTTTTTATTAAAATAGAGAAATAATATAAGTGAAGCTCAGATGATTATATTCAATGCATAGTCTCCCTTCAGACTTGGTGCAAATTCTTATTTTGACTTCAACAGGGAATAAGTAGTAACTAAAAGTAGCAAGTGATATGAACATTTTAGACGATTGTCTGTCAGTCAAAACTGTGCTACAGAGGTATTCGCTATGTTATGTGCCTTTAAAGATATCAGAGATCAAAAAAACTAACTGTACCCAATTTTGCCTGCTTTTGATGATTAATTGATGCCTCTGATTTTATAATTGTCAACACCACTGAAAAGAGTGTATTTCCATCAATCAGAAACAATTTCATCACATCTCATTCCAGATAGATTACAAAAAAAAATTACATTTGTTTAAAAAATTGTATTAATCCTTGTGTTGGTCTATGGTAACTGTACCACTACAAATCACCTTACATATGATATATTGTGCATGTACAAACTCTGATGATAACAGCAACAGACCTTAGAACAATTTGTGCTTTGATAAGCAACCAAAACATTTATCAATGGCTCAGTTGTAAGTTCTTTAGATTGTACACTGTTTCTCCAACTACTAGATTGGAAATACAGTCTTACTTTTGTGGATAAATGTAAATAAATTCTTGATCTTTAAACAATTAAATATCCTTTTGCCTCATGCTTTCTGCTAGCTTTTTGCCAGACTTGCTGCTGAATGTGCCAGTATTCCTGTTTTCAACTTCCTTGCGGCTTTTGCGATTCTTTCTGAAGCATAAAATTCTTCTACAGTGTTTTTAATGCACCAACTCTGCAGAATCAAGATAAAAATGTTAACTACTTCTTGTTATTTGAATATATTTAACTTTCCTTACACTTCTTTGATCAGCTTGTTGTAGTCTCAACAGTGAAGGCATTGCTTGCTTGCAGTAGGTTGTTCCAACCCACAGTAATAAAGCTCACCTACTGTCACAATTTTCTTAACACATTTATTGCATCTTCAGCCTGATGTGTATGTCATGTTGCATATCTCTTTTTTTCCTTTTTCTTGAACAAAGTCATTGATATTTCAGTGGTGATATGCAACAGCTAATAATATTGTATTCAGATCTTCAGAAATATTGGTGTCATCAGGTACTTCTAATCAAGAAGGAACTAAGATCTATAGAGTGTTCTTAGTGGGAAAATATTTTCTGCGTAATAGGCACAATTTTTGGCCTGGTTTGTGGCAGAATTTGTCAACAGCTGATGAGGCCTTTCAAGTCAATTGAGCCCAGACATTTTTGTAGTGTATGAGTCATTTTGCCAAAAGGGTTACAACATGATATTTTTAAAAATCTGTACTAGTACAAGAGCAGTGCTTATTGCTGTAAACTTAGGAACATCTTCACCAAAGCATAAACCACTTTGTTGATTAAGCAACTGCATGAGACATAACTCTAGACTTTTGGTGGACCATCCAGTTGCTGAGCATGCCACCCATATTCTTCCCAACAACACCAGATTTTCTGAATTGAGCAGGTGGGAACTCTCCCTGCAACATATCCTTTGTTCACATAACCCCCTGGTCTCAACCTTCAGTAGTCCCTGTTCTCCATCTATTTATACTACACATGCCTGCTATCCCACCAGTGCAACTGCATAGTTCTCTCCCCTTCTCTTCTCCACTCCCCTTCTTTACTACATTCATATTCTCATCCGCTCACCCCAATACAGCCTCCTGATGCTGCCCCTAGAAGGCCTATTCTGTCACCAGCATATCCTTGCATGCTTTCACAGGTAGCATTAGCACCTTCCCCGACCCATCTCCTGCTATCCCTACCTCCCCCCACACCTTTTCTGTATTCCCAGTACTCACACCAGCAAAGATTGCTGCGTAGTTCGGACACAGGTGTAATCATGCCTGCCTTAATGCCTGCAGATGATTGTGTGAATGTATGTGTGTGTGTGTGTGTGTGTGTGTGTGTGTGTGTGTGTGTGTGTGTGTGTGTGTTTGTTTGTGTTTGTGTGCTTTTTGCTTCTTTCGACAGCTGATGAAGGACTCATTTCAATAGCTGAATATATGTAGAATTCTTATTCTGAGACTCAATGCCTCCTCTCTCTAGCGAGTACAATCTGTCCTTTCTATGTTGTTTGTCTATCCTGAATTTTCCGTTGTTTGAGTTCACACCCTGTTCCATTCACATTCAGTACTAACCATTGTAACACTGCTGTCTAGAGTGACATAATGAGATGGTGTGATAAACAATGCTGGAGTTCCCACATATCATAGGTGTATATGCTGTTGAAACAAAAAATTATGAATCTATACTACTAGGCATATTCAGTTTTACACCATACCTGCTTGTTTGTGTGTGCAGGGTCCAAAAAAGGGTGCAGACATGTATTTACAAGAAATTTATTACTGAAATTAAAAACAGCAATTAGACAGGTCAATTGTTTTATTTATTGAAGATAAAGCCATTACTAGTTTCAGACTAGCAATTTCGTCTTCAGACTTCCATGCGTGTTTATTTTATATCTTTTATACTCTGGTGAGTTTCATCAGTTTCAATTCACATTGAAAATTTCTAATGTTTTGATGACTAAGAGTGTGTGAAGTGTATTTCCCACTTCTCTTATATGAATCAACTTACTTGGTGTACACAGCCGATCTTCTTCTCTGGATAGCCGGCCTCTGGAATCTCTATAAACTTCTTCTCCGAAGAATGATGCTAGTTACAGGAACCTTAAAGAATCTCTACTTGCGAAATAAATAGGTACTCGAAGAATACCTTTCAACAACTATCGGTATATTTGAGCTTCATAAAGAACAAAATTCACACTTCGCACATAAACATTAGATTTCTTGTAAGTCGCTTGTATCATCTCACATTAGAAACAGATTTAAGTACATTTAGCAAAGAGTTGGCTTGACAACCATAACTCTATTACAAACAAATTGTAAAATACGTCTTGCCTCCAGCAAGCCCAAGATAAGAGTTTTTTCTTTAGACTTCAGAATCTCAATTGTTCTTGTTATACAATTAGCACAGAATAACCTAAAAGTTCCATGGTTCTTCCGTATACTTTCACTAGAACTTCCATGGATCGCCCGACAAGTACTTGTCGGTGCCTTTTGTTCGCTGCGTCTACCTTCTGCTCGCGACTGATTTCACACCTGCACACACAAACTTGTGGCATGCAGTAGGTAGGATTCTAGGACATGCAGTAGGTAGGATTCTAGCATCCCACTCTCACATCTAAAATATCATGAGTTCAAGACGGTAGAAGCCCGAATGGTTCTAGAATTTACGCAGAAATTCTTGAAACACTACAAGGTTCTTGAGATGGTTGTGCCTCATAGCAAGAGTGGATTTTAGTAAAAAAGAGTGTTTTCTTTTTAAGCTGGCATGATGATTAACATTAATAAAATGTTGTTCAAATACAGTGTGATTATTTCAATTCTTGGTGAAATAGCTGACATGTTTGTCCTAGCTTTTAATCCCTTTCCTTAACTTATTAATATGACTCTTCCCTTTCCCCTCCCCAATCTTCACTCATTCAAAAACTGTGCTTCACATGCTAATGCCTTGCTATTGTCAGGAGACAAGTTAATATGCTATGAGTTACCAAATATTACTTTTGAAATGTAAGATTTGTAGCTTCTGATTTCATTCTGTTCTAATGTTGTTAATTACCTGAACATGTGAATGAGTATTTGTATGCAGTGTTTCTGTAATACTGATACTTTATCGCTAGAATATTTTCTTAGTGAATACTGACAGATTTTAATTTAACTTTTGAGACTATAAGGCCATTTTGTGTGGCTGTTAGAACAGTAAGTATGTTACATGAGAAAGACTTCACCAGTTAAATATATTGACAACTGTTTTACTGTAAACTTCGAGAATACATGTAAGTTGCTTCGTATATCTTTTCTGCTCTTATTATGACGTCCTGTTTAAATGTTTTGGGTCATAAAGTTTCATTTTCTAAAAATTGTACTATTTTCTGATAATTTATTTTGTGTGAATTTCATACACAGACTCATTCAACCAAGATAGAAGACAGTGGAGATGAAACAGATGCATCAGCTGTTGTGAGTGATCGGTCGCGGCATGTTTCATATCGTGCTCCCATCTTTGAAACCAAATACAGTGTATACCCAGGACTTGCTGTGAAATCATGTAGCCAGCTGCATGGTCCTCCCACACAACTGCCAGCAACTAGAGGAACTGCATCAGTAGCTTCTGGCGATGAACCAACATCCAAAGCGTCAGCTACTCAGCCACCACCAGAACTGATGGCATACATTGAAAGACAGGAAGAGTATATAGAACAGTTGGAGAAGGAGTCACAGTACTGCAGAGTAATGCATCAGTTTTAATATAAGGAATAATTAAGAGATGTTAAAAATACCAAAGTATTTTGCCATTAATTTATGTTTAACAAATACCTGGAAACACCAAAATCTACTTTCCTTTTTTCCATAAAATTTTCATATCTGTTGCATTTTAGAGTTGTTTTGTGATTATAATTTACATAGTTTATTTTGGCAAGCATGTAACTGCACAGGTTCAAAACATAAACTAAAACATATACCAGACAATGTTACTTACAACATTTGTGATGTGTTGCTTTGGACAAAGTACTTGTACATACATATCATAGATGTAGCTTTATAGTTTTATAATAAATTCACTGCACCCTTGCATCAGATTTTTCCAGAGACATTTTAAAATAGCAAATTTTTCTGGTATACTGTTGAGCCAGAGACATTTGCTCTATGCGTCATTTTCTAAGCCTGTGAACAATCTTCCACATGAAAATAATATATGGAATGTCGGAGATTGCAGAATACTTTTGGAGAATTTGAGGAAACATCTCTCTTTAGGAACAAAACGCATCATGAGGATTCCTCATTACCATTTACGTCGATAAAAGCCTCAGCTTTAAGATGTGCCGTGATGCCATATATAATCTAAGACAAAAAAAGCGCGGCACCTCGAAGGAGCGATCCAGATGGGATAAATGTGTATTTTATTCTGGAACAGGATAAAACAGAGACTAAACTTCCATGAAAAATTATTTCATGTAAAGGCCATTAAAATATCTTCCTTATTGATTTGACAAGAAGATAATCACAATACAGAATTTAAAATATGTGACACTCACCTCATTACCAACTCAAATAGATGATACCTCCTCTGGTAAAGCTATGGCTTAATTGACACAGACACATCGAGCAAATGCATTCTGTTGGACATTATTCATGAATGGCATAATGGTGTGTTAAGACTGCAATGTTGAATATACGGATGGGTAAAGAATTACATCAACACTATGAGAGTGGAGTTTGGTGCATTGTACATTCCACTTACCATAGCATGTTGCCTCTAAAATGCAGTATAACCTGGTCTGACTGGTCTACGAGCTAGTTGGCTTTGTTCCTTCCAATTGCTACGTGTTGTTCTATCTGAGGTGAACCACCGTACAACTCTTTAGGAGAAGGGTGTCTATGATAGTGTAAAGTAATTTAGGTACTGGCTATGGAACTATCTGTAAGGCACTATGGGGAAAGAATACAATATCAACTTCCCACTACTCCGAAATCTCTAGTGCACCATTTCCTCATACTTACCCAGGCTTACGTTGAAGCCACATAGAAAAATCAGTGGAGCAGTTGAATACATGATAACTCAACTATAAAAGACCGAAAGGGTGGCCAGAACTGACTTTCAGCAGGTGAAGTTCCAGGACTACTTATAGTGTCTCTAAGTACTACATAATGTTAACAGTTTTCTTAAGTTAATTTCCCTTTTGATATAACTATGTATCCATTGTGAACGTAAACAAATAAAGTACAGGATTACTTATAAGCACCTCTGAGGTTTCTGTATGGCTGAACGACTGGCTGAATGACATTAACAAGGCACACAGATCAAAAACAAACAGTAATCAACAAAAAAATATTTGTAAGTACATGACGAATAAAATCCACTGCAGTTGTAATTTCAAAGTTTCCTTATTTGGATAAAAGCATGTACACTACCCACATTTTCGGGCATGAATCCCATCTTCAAGTGCTACTGTAACAATAAATAAAGACTAGGTAGGGCTCTAAATATTTATATATTACATAATTTGAATTTAAATAAACTTCAGAAAACCAACACCAAGATAAAAATGCTGTAACAAACAACCAAAAAGGAACTTGGCGTACAAATGCTCTGATGCGCCATGATGTTGGCTTTATTAAGTCCATGTCACATTCATGGCAGTTTGTAGTAGGTCATCAAGTTATATTTATGGATTTAGTGCTGGTTTTTGGTCAGGCCCCATTTACCTCGAGTCTCACTAGCTGACCTCACATTTTTCATGCCTCATCTGCTCAGGCTCACTCATACTACTGGCTAAATTTGTTAATGTTTCCATGCGACATGCACAGTTTTGAATGCAGAGAAGGTATTTCCTGTGGTTGATTTACAGCCATAATGGTCGTATGTTCATTTAATCTGTTTAGTTAAGTGGTTCCCAACTGGGGGAATTGCACCCTGAGGGATAAAATGAAATTTGTGAGGGTTAAAAACTAAATGATTCGATTCTGTTTCAGGCATGAAACTAAACTATTTTCAAAAGATCAATACTATTCTTACAATTTTGTGAGACTCAATAGTATCAATCATATAACTTATGAATAACTACTTTTTCTCAATTAGTAACATTAATGTCCACCCACTACGTACATATGTTGTACTTTGTCTTGTACATCACTTATGATAAAAGTGAGGCACATGTGTAACAAATGCTAAATATATCAAGAAAATGTCTTCTCCAAGTTGTAGATTGTACCTGCAATAGTCCAGAAATTGCTTCATTACTTGCTTCGAAACAGATTAATGAATTAATTGACAGCACGACACAGTGGTTACTACATAAGGACTATTACTATTACTATTAGTGGCTGTGGTCAGACACAAAGCAATAACAGCCCGAAGTCTTCCAATTTCTGCCAGTTCAGAAATAAGGAGTGCAGCAATCAAGTGATTTATGAACAGTAAGTATAGAGCACACATTTTAACTCCGTTGATTGGGGTTGCAGTCTGGTCAGGCAGGTGCAGAAATGGAGAGGAGTAATGCGGGGAATGTATGTTTTGTAGCAAGTGTCTGCTGTCACTGTCAATAGTTAGCTTTCTAGTGTGAGAGGAAGTTGTGGGTAGCATTTGCAATGCACTACAAATTCCTTCGTTATTCTTGCTAACAACCCCCTCCCCTCCCAAATACACACAAACTAAATATTATTCATCTTTCACCATTTGAAAAATAAAAGTGATCCAATAAAAGTCTTTCATTCTATAGTTTAGTGAGGCACTAAAGATAATGTGTGTGGGGAAGGGGGGGGGGGAGTATTAGCTAATGTATTATCGCACTCAGAGGTAATGGTGTAAGAAAGATTGGAAAGCACTGGTTTAATGTTCATTAATTGCTACAGTAGCATCTGAAGATGGAATTAGTGTCCTGAAACTTGGGTAGTGTACATTCCTTTAAACAAATAAAGAAACTTTGAAGTTACAGCTCATCATGAACAATTCAAGCGACCCCTCAAGAGTCACATGATTCTGACAGATACAAGAAAAAATTATTAATGTAGTTTTTACTGGTGTAAAATGTAACAAGATTTACAATACTGTGTTGAAATTTCACATATGACAAAGGGCAGCCACACCGAACCTCTGTAAGCTGAGTTTAAAACTTGAAGAGAATATGTATGAACTGATGAAAGCCTTAGTCCTCTCTCTTGTAGTTGTCTCACAGCCATATTCTAAAGTCCTTGAGATACTTATCCATAACAACATAAGACACAGGTAGGAGAGTATGGCTTGCTGAGTGCCCATAATCTTCTCCAGACATAAAAATTAGGATTATGACCCAGACACATAGAAAGGGCACTAGTTCCATTGCTCTTTGAGACATTATGTGTTCTACACTATATTTCTTTAGCTAATTTACTGCGGGAAGTAATTACAATTCCATAAGGGAAGATATTGTGCTACAGCAACTGCTAATAAGTTAAAACGGATTATTTACTTCAGTCAAGGTAGCAAAATGATATAGTTGATCCGGAACAGTTCAAACCTTAGGGATCGCCTACAAATCCTGCACGTAGAAGCACAGCACTCCCATGCATTCCCATGCAGCTGTCGTCAGTGCTTTCATGTACTGCCTCATTTCTCTGAACTCTTATGTACCTCAACACCCTACTGAATGACATCTCCTTCCCTAGGATCAATGGTGGAGAGAAAGTTGTGTATTATTTTGCCTTGTTTCTCTGCTGGTATGCGTGGTGCATTAGATCGTGGAAACTCGAGGCATCATAGAATGCGAATTTCATGGCACCATTGCACCCCACTTGTTTTATTGTGCCAAGATATAATTAACTGTCAAACACTTTGCTTTTATTAGGTAAACTAATCTTGGGGTACATTTGGGGAATATAGCATAGCAACTTAAGGAATTTCACAGCTCAAACCTATAACCATCAGCTAAACCACATTTGTGATGCTCAGCTGAAAGTTCATAAAAAATAGATATCAAAACGTGATCTGGGTGAATTTCTTTCTATATCACAAACGCATCTAAAATGTCCACCAGAAAAGCACAGTTGTCTCTCTTCAGCGTGCTGTTTTGTGCCTAGTAAATGTTTCTCATGCTGTTCTTTCTGCTGCAACGTGACTTTCCTTTGAAAGACCTGCTCTTCATGTTCAAATGCTGACACAAGAGGATGAAGAAAAGGGGAAGAAACTGTGGACACCAACTGGGGCATTATGGCTCACATTTAAATGGATGAATACAGATGGGGTTAGTTCAGTGTTCAATAAGGACAAGTGGATGAAATGCATCAATCAACGATATCCCCCTCCCCCCCCAATTCTTTATTAACTGTTACCACATTTGGACCTATTAAAAAAAATGCCAACACATTGTGAAGGAATTATCCAACTGGGATAGGAAAGAAAATTGGTGAATGTGTTGCACATCTACAGACAAACAAATGATTGCAGTTTCAGAAATTTTGATGATTTGTTCAAGACAAAGAGCTTGATGTTTTTATTTGATGACAGCACAGAAGCCATAGCTTTACCAGATGAGGAATCCTCTACTTGAGTTGATAATGAGGTGAGTTTTATACTTTAAATTTTGTATTGTGATGATGATATTGTCAAATCAGTAAGGAAGATATTTTAATGTCCTTCACACAAAATAGTTTTTCATGGAAGTTTAGTCTCTGTTTTATCCTGTTCCAGTATAAAATATACATTGATGTAGTTCCAGCTGAAATTATACTACAGTTACTCTTGATCAGTTTTTTCAAAATGCACTGCCAGATGAAAACAGTGAAGCACCCAGAAGGGGACTGGGAAACAAAATGAAACTTCATGGGTTGAGAGACTGTGAAGTTATTTTTGTGATTACAAAATTGATTTAAATTTACAAAGGATTTGACATTATGAACCCACTTATCAATATGATGTTGCACACCTGCTGGCCTGTGTGCATGCACTCATGTAGTTGGGGAGGATGTCGTAAAGCAATTGTATTCTCTGTTGAGACGAGCTATCCGACAACTGCTGTGACTGTTCATTGACATCTTGAATATTGGCACTGGGATGGAGTTTATGTCCAAGCTGGTCGGAGATACATTCTATCAGGGCCAGATATGGGGATCTTGCTGTCCATGAGAGTGCTTCAATATCACATAGACAGTTCATACAGACATGGGCAATATGTAGATGAGCAGTAACCTGTTGGAAAGTGACATCATGATACTATTGCACAAGAGGTAATGCATGAGAATGCAACATGTCTGTGATGTGCCATTGTGCTGTCAGAGTTTCGTCGAACACTATCAGCCGTGATCCGAAGTCATACCTGATGGCTCCCCACACTGTGATGCCAGGAGTAACACAGCTGCTCCTCTTCAAAACATAAAAAAAGGTTGCTCTTCACATGTCACCTCTTACTTGCCAAAGGTGGTCTTATGGAGTAGTGCAGAGCCGTAGTTCATTGCTGATCGCAATTAGAGTGCACTCATTAGTAATCCGCGCTTCCTCACCACAGGACCAATCCAGATGCAGCCATTTGTGTTGTGGTGTTAGCAGCAGCCTATACACAGGATGATAACTTCCTATCTGGCTACAGCTAGTCTCCAATCATTGATGTGAGATGACACAGAATGTTACAGGGAGTCCATTACTTGTTCTCAGAAGGCAAGTGCCTGCAGTGTGCTTGATGCACAGTATGACAATCCTCCTTTGGGTGGTCAGACTTGGTTATCTGGAACCTTGATGATGTGTATGCATGCCCTTATTCCCATGAAGTTCAGTAATGGACCACAGTCACATCTAAATTCCCCACAAATGTGGATATTGCATAATTTGACTAGCCTGCCAAATGGAGACCCACAGTAAGGCCCATTTCAAACTGTATCTATTGGTAATAACACTGTCTTGTGCGAATACGTGGTATCGCCATGTCCATCAGAGTGATCACTCAACATCTGATACTGTTCACTCCGCTTATATACCCTACCAGGCCTGTAGGACCACTAAACATGAACAACACTAAAGCACACTGGTAGCCATTCTACCTGACACAGAGAGTTGCAACTCTAACCATTTGTATACCCTCAGGTTTCCTCAGCATGATTGATGAACAGTGTGCTTGTGGGTTTTCTGCCGAATTGATGTTTCCATTATCTGCACAATATTCGAATGACTGATCCATCCACCTTCTTCAGGTGTTGTGAGTTTTGCGTACGTGTACATGCTGCCTGGACTCCAAACAGACTGTGAACTGTTGTTGGCCTCACGCCACAATTTATAGCAGAATTCGGGTCCTGACAACCGCTGTGCCCGTTTTTGCAGCTCTGGTGAATGTGATGGCTGGCGAGATTTTAATAAATCGAATGCCGAACCCCAGGTGCTCCTTAAATTGAAATTTCTGTGCCTGTTTATAAGGTTTTCTGACTTTTTTATTCTGATAGAATCCTTAATTTTGTTGTCCCAGAAAATTGGCATTTCACCATGATACTGGTCTGATCTTTTGTCATTTCATGATTATATTTGAGGCAGTGCTCATCAACAGCTGATTTGCTTGATTATTTTGTTCGGGTGTGTCATTGACCATCCGTACATCTCTTCTTAACTGTTCTGGAATGCGATACACACCCATCTTGTGGAGTCCTAGATAGTCTTTAACATTACAAATAATACTTTTTATCTTAATTAAGGGAGGGAAATACTCTAGATGCTGTATTTCCTGGAATATCAGTGTGAGCTGACAGAAACGAAAGAGCATCAAACACTATAGTGGACATCAGGAATCAGACTTGGCTATAAATAGTGGTGTGAGACCAACAATAGTTCACAGTCTGGTTGGAGTCCAGGCACTGAGCACACGTAACAGCAAAACTTGCATTGCCAGAGGAAGATGGCAGATTTGGTCGTTGAAATATCCTACAGATAATGGAAACAACAACTTGACAGAACACCCAGAGCACACTATTAATTTGCACATTTGCTGATGGTGTGGATGTGTACCAAGTTACTTTGACATCCAACCATCTCTTTTAGATGCTTTGCTTTTTGTGACAGGCATAGTATATTTCCCTGGTAAGGAACCTAACATTACATACATCCATAGTGGTATTTGTTGCCCACCTGCCGAAAACTGGAATCCATTTATGTGTCTTAAAGGTTTTTTTCAACATGTGACGTGTAGCTTAAAGAAATTAAATCACATACTTGCTATTAAAAGTAACCAGTCATGTTATGATCACTCGTGTTTCTACTTAGGAAGAACTGTCAAACCTGATTGGCAGAGTAAAAGACGTGATATCAGAAAATGAAGGACTACATGAGAAAGAGAAATCTGGTTTGCTGAAATCAGTATTTGAATCTTTTGAAAGTGGGGAAGATGAAGATGATGACGATGCTGATACATCAGATGAAAAGGTGAAAATTTTATTACTTCGTCTCTTAATTCTCTGTACTGCCTTATGGGCCAGTCTTATCTCCTCTTCTTTTTCTCTGTCATTTACATTTCCGAATAACTTCTAATTCTTCTTCACATTTCTGCTAGCTTTATAAATTTATATTCTTGTCTTCTATTTCTTTTTATTTGTTCATGATTATTTGCTATTTTGTGTTAGGACAAACATTGTTCTTAACGCTTTCTTCCAAAAGAAATCAAACAGAAAATGGACTATGAAAGGACTGAGTGGAAGTAAAAATGAAGTAAGAAAACAATAAACAAATTGTACCGGGTGTGGCAGGCCTGAACCATTTTGAAATTTAATTTGATCATAGCCTTGCAAGATGCATAGTAAAAATCAGGCAGGAAATGAGCAATGTACATTGTGTGAATTTATTCAATTAGGCTGGAATTTAGCAGTGTAGATTATTAGAATTTATTTAATTTTAGGGAAGTACACCAGGTAAATGAAGCATCTTTATTTCAGAACATTGACTGTTATAGAGGGTGTACCAAGAGTAATAGTCAGTATTCAGGGATATGACAGGAACAATCATTTGAAGCAAAAAAGGCTATTAAAAATGGGCTGTAAAATGCATACTTTAAGTGGTATGAGCACCTATTCATTTTCAGTACTGTGAAACAAATCTCTTCATTGCAAGCTCTTTGCTTTCCATCTTTTGAGAGGTGGTAGTAGGGACCAAAACAAGAAATAATTGTCCACTGAACACAGACTCTAATGTTCATCTATGCATATTTGTCCATCTTCACTGTTGTGAAATGCATCTCTTCTATTGTTCAAGTGCTCTCTTAAGATAAGCAGTTTAGAGTCCACAAATACTAGACTCTTTCTGATACCAGTGACCATTCATGTCACAGCCCCAAATATTGACCATTCCTGCTGGGACACCCTGTATAGATAGAGATGAAAGGAGCAATTATTAACAGATATACTTAGGCAGATGGAAAAGATTTTGCAGCTAGAAAGAAAGTAAAATAAACTCTTGTATGTAACAAGAAAACTCGATAGTGTAAATGATAGTAGGAACATGAGTGAATTGGTGAAGCAATTCAAGAGATAATGGAAATAGTAAAGGTAACAACTCAGCATATAGTTAAGGCATTGAGTCACCGTTTGTCGCATAAACAACACTGAGAATGTTGTAGTGCTTTCGGGTGAATTTTTCCTCTGAGCTGATAGAATATGTACCTGAACACCTACATACACACACAAATGGCTATGTTGTGCTGGTGGGCTACATGGTACTAGTACTGCCACTCAACTGGGCTGATGGATGTGTCAGGTGGGGATGGAGAGCAGGGGGGGACTGTAATTGGGGAAGAGAAGAGAGTTTTGGGGAATGGTGGCTGATGTCTGGGAGGGAGAGGCACCAGTCGCATGGGATAGGTATGTGGCACTGGTGAGCTCACTCTGGTCATATCGTAGACTAGGGGAGTTACGGGCAACAACTAATGACATGGAGAACTGGACTGAGAGTGGGGGAAGGACGTAGAAAGAGGGAGATTGCAGGTAGGAGGATGTGAGAATTCAGGTTGGGAGAAGTTAGGGTCATGAGGCTAAAGTAGAGGTGGGTGTGGGACAAGGACTGTTGGAAATTGAAGGTCAGAAGGATTACAGAATTGAAGGGTGTATTGCAAGAATAATTTCCATCCATGTAACTCAAAGTGCTGGTGTTTGGTGGTGGTGGTGGTTGGGGGGGGGGGGGGGGGATGGGGGGGGGGGGAAGGTTCCAGATGACATGAATTGTATTATGTTTTGCCACAGGGTGATCCATTCTACTCTTGGCCACAGTTTGGCTGTGGCCATTCATTAATTGCTGTAGAGTTGGTTTATGATATGACTGATTTCATAGGTGGCCCTGCCTCTGATGGCATAAGATATGCCTGTAATGGGACTGAAGCAGGATGTGCTGGGTGAATGCATTAGACAGGTCAAAGAGCTAGGCGTAGATGTTGCATAATGATGGACTGGGATGTTTCATAGATTGGGTGGGTGGTGTAATACTACTTTGGGAGATGTGGGAAGGCTTGTAGGTAGGATGTTCCTGACCATGATAGGTAGTCAAACCCTGCTGAAGGCTATGGATTAATTATTCCTGTCTGGGGTGATACTGAGTGATGAAGGGGTGTTGCTCCTTGGCAGTTCGTATATGTAGTAGTGATCCGAGGATTAGGGGCATGTGTTTTTATAAATGAGTATATGCAGGTGGATATATATACTGGTAGCTCTGAAGATGGATTTTTCAGAAATCTTAACAATATCCTCTGTCTTGTTTATGTGCCTATCGACGCTCAACGTCTCAGCTATACAGTGGGTTGTTCCTTTTACTCTTTCCATTAGTTATGTTCTTTCAAAGAATTTTCCATTACAGTATTAAAACTGTTCAGAAAGGTCTTCTGAGAAGCTACAGTGAGCAATTTTGTAAGAGAAACAATGGAAAACAATAACAGTGACAAGAAAACAAAACAGAAACTTGTCTTGTTAATCACCACCTTTCATCTGTTATGTCAGATGGCAAGTAACTTACAATTGGGAGCAAATCGTACAAGCATTCCAAGATTCCCTTAAACATTCATATATTGTAAGAGAGGGATCAGAACCACAGAAAGTTAATAATTGAAATAATGATGTGCCAGAAGCTATCCCAGGTAAGTTGTACAAAGTCATCAAACTTATGAAGAAAAGGAAGGCACCTGAAGATGAGTATTTTTCACCAAGAATGCTTAAAGTTGAAGGCAGATTATTACTAAAAGAACTTGCAAAACTGTTTATAGAATGTCTGTGGAGGAAGACAATTCTTCAAGGATAGAACAATGCTGTAATTATTCTATGTCACAATAAAAGAGACAAATGAGACTTAAGTAGATATATCGCATTCTCCCTGGAATACTCAAGATATTTAAATAAAAGAAGAAGGAAGAGGTGGGGGGCACGGGGGGGGGGGGGGGGGGGGGGTGTAGTAGTCAGTCCAGTCACATAGGGAAAGAAAAACACCCCCATTATATTTTAATCCGGCAAAGGAACACGCAGGCTTTGGAAGTTAACGGAGCACAATGGATAATTTTTGCAAATCGTATAGGAGATTATAGAATGGAATATTGGCTACTACTGTAGATTTTGGTTCAGTTTCAACAATATCTACACTCCAGTCTTTAAGAAGTGTAAAATTGATTCAAACCATGTCAGTATATTTAAGAATGTATGTATCCTTTATACTTCATCAAGATAGCAAAAAATTTTAAAGATATCGGACAAGAGGATTTCATATCACTGTTCTCAGCAGTCCAAGAGGAAGTTTTCAAATCTTTAGACTCTGAAAAAGTAGGGAACGTGTGTTATTCAAACTTATCTAAACCACCCCCACCTTGATAGTAAGATTGTATCGTTTGTCTCTATTGCAGATAAACTACAACAGCAGCAGTTTTAAAGTAGTCCTGAAAATTAGTTCAAATAAGACTAAAGTAATATGCTATGAACACAGAAAATTAACAATGAAGTCAGAGAACTAGATATTTAGTGTAGTAGAAAACAGCCACTGGGAAAGCTGTGCAGGAAGGAAACAGAAGAGGTAAAATTACCTGAAGTACTTTTAGTAAACTATATAGTTTCAAGACGGATGGTCCGGTGTGTGTCTAAAGAAAACTTCACAATTTTTGTGTGTTACTGGTTTTAACTTGTAAAAATGGGGCATGAACGTACAGTGCAGAAGTTGTTAAAAACTCAGGGTTGCTTATTTAGCAGTGAAAATATACAGATTATGTAATTATGACTGCAGTAGAAATGAAATGGAAGTGAGTGGAACATGTAACTAGGTGCATGAATAGTAGATGGACCATGGAAGTTCTGTCTTGTATTCCGAGAGATAATAAAAATGAAAGAGAAAAACATAATCAAAGGGGGGAGAGTAGTAAACATGTAGGAAAAAATTGGATGTTTGCAGTTAAGACTGAAATGTTGAAAAAATCTGGAGGAGCCAGCAGTGTATGTCAAATGACTGTTATTTCTATTAGTATCTGATGTCCCACATTTTTACTGAGTGTGACTTAGTTTCAATTTACATATTGTGATAAATTATTAAGTTTTACCAGGTAAAAATAAAGTAACATATTTCATTACAAATATGAATAGTGTACCATACTGTTTCTCCACCATCCGTATGTAGTTAAATGAATGCTTTATCTCTGATGATGTTAAATTTTGTACATATGCTACTGCATCTGCAACACACAAAAATAACACTATCTTCCCTTTTTCTGTTGCTACTTTAACTACTCTTCTTCATTTTTAAACATTCATCGAGTTATTGTAGCCGTGTGAGAAATGCTGCTTGATTTTGTTTGGACTGTTATGTGTGTGATGTAGGCATTTATTACTGTAATGGAGACAGTGTGTGTCCTCCTGAGGGCTTAACAGGGTAATGTTAAAATCTGAAGCACAGACAGAATACTTGTACTTTTCACTGAACCTAACTAGGGAATTCATTCATAACTACAGGACAAAAATATGGAAACACTACAAGACATGTGTGCCTGAACGTAAATGCAGATGCTAACAAAGCCTGCAGGTTGCACTGTTGTATTTGACCACAAACAGCATCTGTGCAATGTCCTCAATATGTTGCAAATGTCAGTCATCAGAACAGTATTCTGTGTTACAGTAGATACACCAAACAGCTGTTTATAATGAGTAATCTTTATTTACATTTATGATAAACTGTTTTGGCTTAATCGCCATTTTCAAGTACGTCTAGTTGATGGACGTCCATATTGCTTTGTTAGTGGACTGTTTTGTAACTGTCACTGCTTTAATAAGATCGTAAATGTTGTTTTCAAGATGTCGAAATTAAATGTTAGTTACAACATGACAGTAGTTTGACAGTTCCAATATTAACAATGCTACATGTTTGCAATAGTGGAACTGTTAAACTGCTGTCACATCGTATCTAACAATTAATTTCAACATCTTGACAACAACATTTATGATCTTATTAAAGCAGTGACAGTTACAAAACAGTCCACTAACGACGCAATATGGATGTCACATCAATCTAGACGTACTTGAAAGTGGCTATTAAGCCGAAACAGTCTCCCGTAAATTATGCAAATAAAGATTACTCATTATAAGCAGCTATTTGGTGTATCTACTGTAACAATCATGTTGTTATCAGACATATAATATGCTGCTGGCCCTAAAGAAGATGAAAAAAAAAATTGTTGAGAATATTCTGTGTAGTTGTCAGTGCATTATGTCAGAACTAAGTGAATTCAAAATGTGGACAAATTGTTGGTGCTCGTGTGCTGGATGCCTCTGTAACCAAGGCAGCTGAAGTGTTGAGTGTTTCAGGAGGGACAATACTGAAGATTTAAACGAAACACCTGGAAAGCAGGAAAACATCATGTGTTAAGTCACAACATGGATGAAAGTGTGTATCGAGTGATTGAGACAGGAGGTTATGGAAAAGGATTGTGATGAAAAATAAGATGAGTTGACTGCAGCTGCAAAATTGAATGTCACACTCGTGAACCCTGTCAGTGCCAAAATAACATTAAGGGAGTTCTGTAAGTTGGGAATTGCAGGGTGAGCTGGCATTCCAAAACCACACATCAGTAATGCAAATGCAGGAAAACTTGGTGCCAAAGCCATAAAACCTGGACTATGGAGCAGTTGAAGAAAGTCATTTTGTCAGATGAGTCTTGTTTCACACTGTTTTCAACGTGTAGCCATGTTTACATCCCAAGAGTGAAACGTGGCAAGGGTCTGGTGATGCTCTGGGCAGCTGTATCATGGTATTCCATGGGCCCCATGGTTATTCTGAAACATCATGTTACTGCCTAAGATTGTGTGACAATTTTAGTTGATCAGGTCTATCCCATGGTACAACGTTTGTTTCCCAGTGATGATGCTGTGTTGCAGGGCCCCATACACACAGCTGACATCATCTGCAACTGGTTTTGTGAGTACAACGATGAATTACCTCATCTCCCCTGGCCACCGCAGTCATGAGATCTGAATAATATTGAGCTGTTGTGGTCTACTTTGGAAAGAAGGATGCATGATCACTATCTGCCTCCATCATCCTTACCCAAACGTCCCAGTATTTTACTGGAAGTATGGTATAAGATTCCCTAGAAAACCATACGACACGTATTTTTACTGATTCTTAACTGACTGTAAGCTGTTTGAATGCCAAATGGTTTCCAACACCATGTTTTTGGTGTTTCGATATTTTTGTCCACCTCCTGTACAATCGATTGGTTGTGCCATGACGCTTTTTGGTCTATTTTTTTCAGGGACCAGGGCTTTTAACCCTCTTTCTTGCCGTTTGCAACATCCAACAGTGGCAGTTTGGGGTCTACTGGCTGCACGATATATACAATGTGCCACAAGCTCCTAACCATTACAAGCTGCAAACTGCTGCACTGATTTCTGGAAGAAATCACATGACATCAGTAAAATGATGCATTAATGCACAAATAACATAAATCTCATCATTGAATTCTTTGCAGATTAAGTCTCACGTTGGTCTTGCTTACTCCCTGTTCCATCATAATGCAGCGCTGTGAATGGTGCATACTGCACTTGACTTCAGGCTGAAAGGTGTATGCAAAAATTTGTTGTTTATAAAGTTCATCCAGTGGCAACCATGTTATTTGTACTCAAATGAAAGTACTTGGAATTAATTGCCAGTATTATGTGCAGTTTGGTTCCACTGTAAGCTAGCAAGACACTTTGTTAGCTGTAGATGGCTTCTTCTGCATAACTACCACAAAGTAACAAACTCCAAACCTCATTTTCCATAGCATTTTTCTAGGTTTTAGGGTTCATCATGTTGTAAAATGATTGACCAACATTTCAGCGGTGATTTCAAGTAACCTGTATCAAGCTATGTAACACATCCGAGGTAATAACAATGCAGCCTTAACCCAGGTATAATTTCTTCACTCCTGCCCTTATTATTTCTTAGAAAAAGAGTAAGTAAAACTTGTCATATGATTGGACAGTGGGAGCAGTAGGAAGGGAGCTGATGTTCTTTATTGATTTTATTTTAAGACAGAAATTTATTGGCCCACATTGTGAGTTGTTGCATTTCTGTTACTCATGAGGTTACTTGCAGTAGTGGCCCAAACATTGGTGCATCATTTTATAACAAAATGCTGTCTTCAACCCCGAAGAATTTCATGGAGTACTTTTTTCCAGTTAATTTTCTGGTTCCAAATAAGACATTTTCATTCTGATAAATACAATCAATATTACTTATTAATCAACAATGTTAAATTAACTAACATAAGCAACTAAATATATTTTAACAATTCAGCAGCTAAATCATTCAACAGATCTTTTAAACATGTTCTTTTTGGCTTGTTTATGTAACTATCCAAGGTGTCACACTTGGTCTTACTACATTTGTTTTCAATTCAAATATCTTTCCTGGCATCCAAGAGGTTTTTCATGAATTGTATTGCATAGAAGTATGTTTTTTAGATTTTTGAGGTTCAGTAATTACGATAAAGCTCATATTAATGAATTAAATGTATGTATTTATTCTCTTTTGACAATTACTGATAAAATTTGGGAGAAGTACGCAAATTTGGCAGAGAGATCTCTCTCATATAACTTGCTGTCAAACTGTAAACAAGACAGTAGAAACAAGCAGCACTTCTTGCTCACCACCATCTGCACATTGATGATAACTAAAATCTAAGGTGTTGTGGTTGTGCGCTTTAAGTCATCCAGCCAGTTACAAAATTCTGATTGGAGCATCGAGCACTGTCATTTTAGTAAAGCAGGAACATCTTATTCGCTGAGTTTTTGCATGCTGATTTAGTTCTGAGAAAAGATTAATGTATTCCATGATGCGCTCCTTCACTGAAACATTGAATAACTGTTCCGACATTTGTGAAAGGAGCTATTGCCATATGAGCAGAACATGTGGCAGCCCATATTGTACCACTCATTTTCATCACTCAGAATAGAATCAATGTCATCTTTAATTTTGCCTAAAAAAAAAGACGACAAACTTCATTTAAGTGATAGGGATTATTCATATTGTACACTTGTTACTGTGCTAGTTTGTAGGACACAGTACCACTAAAAAACATTGGCAGAAAAATATATTAATTATAATCTCATAAATGTATCATATCTACTCTAACAATTACAGAATATTACAAGAAGTAGCATGATTACATGGAAATGAGCATCAGACCCTTTAGTTCTTTGTGATAACTACAAGTACACATATGTCAAACAAATACTGAATTTTCTAAGGAAAGTTCTGGCTGAAGCTAAGTAATTTAGGAGTAAAGGAGACCACTCACCAAGCAGCAGAAGCATTGCAATGCTGGGATTGCTTTTCAGTAGGCAGACTGGGTGGGGTTTTTATTGGATTGAGTGGTCAGAGGAAGATCGTGGCAGGAACCTAGAGAAGGGATTGGGGATGGGTAGCTAGTGTCTTGGAGGGAGGCAGCAAGTGTGCGGGATAGAAATGCAGGAGGGAGGGGTGGCAGGTATACGGGCTAGGCATATGACACACAGGCGCCGGAGCTGGTGGGGTATGGTACACAAAGAAGATGATGTGGAGGCATGGATAGGAAGGGGGATGATAGGAAGGGGAAATTGTTAGGAAGGGTGTAGGGACAGTGGGTTAGCAGAGACTGAGGCCAGGCCTCTGATAGAATATAAGATGAGCCTGTGACAGGACTGGGGTAAGATGTGCTGGCTGGCTGAATTGGGGACATATTTCACCTGGGTCTTCCGCAGGTGTGTGACCCCTGTGGCAAGAGATTGGGAGTGGGAAAAACATATGTGACAGTATGCCACTTTAGGAGGGGTGGGAAGGGTATTGGTTAAGATAACTCTTTTTTACACACATGATGATAGATAATCAAAGCCCTAGCAAAGGTATGAGATATGGTTCTGTTGTTCCAGTCTGGGGTGATACTGGGTTACGAGAAAGGGTGGGAGGGGAGGGGGATTGCTGCACCTTTTCAGTTGATTCTTGGCAGTGGTGGGAGCATTATGAGTGTGTGAGGTTATGGCATGAGAAATCTGTTTGTGGACAAGATTTCTGGGGTAGTGTCTATCTGGTAAGTCCTTTGTGAGACCTTGAGCATATTGGGCAGAGTAATTATTATCATTGCAGATATGTCTTACATTTGTGGCCAGGCTCTATGGGGGTGTTTTTTGATGGGGAAGGGATGACAGCTGTCAAAATGCAGGTACTGTTGGTAATTTGTGGATTTAATATGGACAGAAGTGTGGAGGGAGCCATCAGAGAAATGGAGTTCAACATCCAGGAATGTGGCACTTTGAGGTGAGCAGGACCATGTGAAGCAGATGGGAGAGAAAGTGTTGAGGTTATGGAGGAATGAGGACTGTCTTCTTATGAAGATAGTGACTGTTCCCGAAAGAACAGAATACTGTTGGTGACCGTGCAGCTTTTCCCTGGAATAAATGATGACTAACTGAAAACCCTCAGCTGCCGACAGGTGTTGTTGATATACTTCGATGTGGACAGTTGAAAATGTGTGCCCCGACTGGGACTCGATCCCGGGATCTCCTGCTTACATGGCAGATGCTCTATCCATCTGAGCCACCGAGGACGCAGATGAATAGCGCGACTGCAGAGACTTATCCCTTGCACTGTCCACATCGAGGTATATCAACAACACCTGTCGGCAGCTGAGGGTTTTCAGTTAGTCATCATTTATTCCAGGGAAAAGCTGCACGGTCATCAACAGTATTCTGTTCTTTCGAGAACAGTCACTATCTTCATATATAGTTAAAAGGCTACCCAACCATTGACCTTCATCTGTGCAAATGCGCACAGGTTGCCCAAACTCTTACGGGAATCGCCAAAGCTTGCGCGAGTAATGAGTGGATGGGCAAATGTCTGTAATGCACATTACATATGTAGAATTGTGGACAGTTGGGAGTGTGAGTCTCACGGGAAGCGTGCAAGGGGTAAGTCCCTGCAGTCACGCTATTCATCTGTGTCCTCGGTGGCTCAGGTGGATAGAGCGTCTGCCATGTAAGCAGGAGATCCCGGGTTCGAGTCCCGGTCGGGGCACACATTTTCAACTGTCCACATCGAGGTATATCAACAACACCTGTCGGCAGCTGAGGGTTTTCAGTTAGTCATCATTTATTCCAGGACTGTCTTCATTCTGGGTACAGATTGTGACGATATCATCGACAACCAGACAAGGAGTCAAGGGAGATTAGGAAGATTTCCTCTAGATGGCCTATAAACATGTTGGCACAGGACGGTGCCATGTGTGTTCACATGATTGTGCCATGTGCTTGTTTACATATCTTCCCCTCAAAGGAGAAGTAGTAGTGTATGAGGGTATAGTTGGTAAGGTGTGTCAGGAATAAGGTAGTGGGTCTGGAGTCTGAAGGATATTGGGATAGGTAATGTTTGATTGTGGCAAGACCATGGGGTGAGGGATGTTGGTGTGTATTGAAGCGGCATCATCAGTGACAGGTAAGGGTCCAGGTGGTAATGGTGTGTCAGTGGTCGAGAGTTGGTGAAGGAAGGGGTTTGCATCTTTGATATGAGAGGCAATTTGGGTAATATCGTGGAGGTGTCAGTCAGCAAGAATGGAGATTTTTTTTCACTAGGATCATAGCAATCCGCTGCAACATAGCGTCCAGGTTTGTTTGATTTGTGGATTTTGGTAAGCATGTTGAAGATAGGTGTGTGGGTGGTTATTAGGGTAAGGAGTGAGATGGACTCAAGGGAGAGGCTTTGGGATGAGCCTAATGACTTCAGTAGGGCCTGGAGGTTGTGTTGCACTTCTGGGATAGGACGACTCTGGCAGAACTTACAGGTGGAGAACTCAGACAGTTGCCAGAAGCCTAATGTCAGGTAGTTACTGTCTGTCTGCAGAAAGGATGGTTATGTCAGGTTCTGTTCTGAGGTTGTGAATGGTTGTCCTATCTTATGTTGAGAGGCTTATGTTTTGGGGAAGGGACCTGGAAAAGGGTGGTGAGGTAAAGAATTCCTGGAAGGTGACTGGGTAGCAGAAGGCAAGGTTCAGTCTTGGGTTTAGGTTGGCTTTGGTTGGAGAGATTGTTAGTAAAGAAATGTTTACACTGTAGGAGAATAAGTATTCGGTGAATCCATCATGGGTAAAATTGGTTATGGGGCTGAAGATGAGGCATTTGGATAGGACTGAAACTTCTGTATAATTGAGGTTTTTGCCGAGAAGGTTAACAACACTGTCTGGGGTTGTTTGAGTTCTGCATTTTGTGGAGTGTTTGGAGGCTGTGGTAAATTGGGAATGTCAGCAAGGCAGGATCAAGATGCTATGAGAGGTTGATGAGGGGGTTCGTTGTGTTTAGCAGGATAGGTGGTGATGGGTACTGTTGCTCCAAGATGGAATAGGATTTAAACAATTTTGACTGGCCTTGATCTACTGACCCACTCTCCTACATGCTACCAAACAGTTTCCCTTTCCTCTGTCCTTTCACCCCCTTCCAATCCATGACTCCGTGTCACCTTCTTCATACGCTACAACTCACCTGCTCTTGTACTGCGTGTCACATGCCTACCCCTGCACCTTTCACCCTTCCCTCCCACATTCCTATCCTGCATACCTTCATACCTCTGAGCCACTAGCTATGTGTCTCCAACCTTTCATCCTTGTTCCTGCCTCTTTTTCCCTGTATCCACCTCACTTGACCCAATCCCCCACTCCCTACCCCACCCCATTCCACCTACCAAATTTTAATCCTACAAGGTGTACAACTTTGCTTCTGCCGTTTGCTGATAGGTGGCGACAATGGTAAGTAGCGGTCGAAAGAAACAGTTCACAGACTTCAGGCAGTTAGCTTGGACCTCGGTCAACATAAACTCATTCAAACATTAGTCGAACTGTGTCATCATTATAAAGTTGTTTTTGATTGAAAATGTCAGTTTACGAGCCTAATTCTCGTCTTTTGCGGGAGGTGTTACTGTTTTGTTTTAATATGAAGAAAATGGTGGCTTAGACTCATCAAATGCTCCCAAATACATAATGGTAAGGACGCTATTCGTAAAAGAACGTATTGTGAGTGGTTTCAATACTTCAAGAACGGTGAGTTTAACGTTGTAGACCGGATTAATGGTGGAAGAGAGAATGTTTTCGAAGATGCAGAATTGGAGGCATTGCTGAGTGAAGACTCGCATCAAACTCAAGAAGAATTGGCACGATTAGTGGGAGTGACACAGCAAGACATTTCAAAATGTCTCAAGGCAATGAGCATGATTCAGAAAGAAGGAACTTGGGTCCTGTGTGAGCTGAATCCGAGAGATGTTGAACGGTGTTTGTGTGTTTCTGAACAGTTGCTTCAATGGCAAAAACAGAAGGGATTTCTGCATTGCATTGTGACCGGGAATGAAAAATGGGTTCATTACGATAACTGTAAATGCAAAAAATCATGGGGATATCCTGGCCATGCTTCCATGTCGATGACCAAACCGAATATTCACGGCTCCAAGATCATGCTCTGCATTTGGTGGGACCAGCTCGGTGTCATGTACTATGAGATGTTAAAACCAAGTGAAACAATCACAGGTGCTCATTATAAAATGCAATTAATGTGTTTCAGAACAGCATTAAAAGACAAACGGCCGCTATACAGCGAGAGGCACGATAAAGTGATTTTGCAGCACGACAGTGCTCGACCCCACATTGCAAAAGAGGTCAAAACGTAATTGGAAACATTAAAATGGGAAGTCCTACCCCATCAGCCATATTCTCCAGACATTTCTCCCTCTGACCATCACCTGTTTAGATCAATGGCACATGGCCTGGCTGACCATGAAGAAGTCACAAATTGGATCGATTCATGGATCGCTTCAAAAGATGAACAATTTTTTCGACACGGGATTCGTGCACTGCCCGAAAGAAGGGAGAAAGTAGTGGCCATTGATGGAAAATACTTTGAATGATACATGTGTAACCAATTTGTTTCATTAAAGTTTCAAATGTTGGGGAAAAATGGCAGAAGCAAAGTTGTACACCTTGTAGCATTATGTGTCCAGCTGGCACAACGTAGGCGCATAGGTAGAGTGTGCACGTGAGAGGGGGGGGGGGGGGGGGGTGGAGGGTCAGGGGTCGCACTTGCACTCTTTAGCTCATCAAGATACTTCTTCCAAAACCTATCAAAGTTTTCATTCAGCATTGTGTGTGCCTGCCGATGACTGAATACTTCTGCTGTTTAGTGAGTGATCCCCTTTACTCATAAATTAAATACTGAATTCTGATGGGAGATTAGTTGCATGACCTGTAAAAGGTGTCTCATGGCCTCGCTTCTACAACATAAATTTGTGAAAACAACATTGTAGACTCCATAGGACACACATTGCTGTGGCTTAAAGAACTATAGCAAATGTTCAGTTCTTCACAAATTGTTATCAGCCTTAACTTTTGTTGCATCCCTAGTGACACTGATGGTGAGAATTTGAACCCACAGGAAATGAGAGGGTCATCATGCATTGCCTTTTATGTGTTTCTGTTACATCTTGTGTTGACACCTATTATATTTATATAATTTTTATATTACTAGCCCTAAGAGAGTAAAAGAGGGTTTTATAACACTTCATTTGCCTTTCAGAAGGAAAAGAAAAAAATGCAGCTAGCTAAGAAGAAGCGTCTGGAAGGACCTAGCATAGTGTTTGAATCAAGAATAAGTGAACTGGAGGCACAACTTACACAAACAAAAATTGATCTTAGAAAGGCACTGGAAGAAGTTGACATGTATAAGAAGAAACTGGCTGATGTGCAGTCTCATTCATACGATGGAAGTTCCATTCCAAATATTGAAACTTACAAACATCAAATTGAAATTTTACAAAGGTAGGAAGTAGTGTATTTTTAATGCATCTTTAGCAATGTAAGTGCATACAGAAGATAATACTTCAATTTTTTATTTCCATGAAATGTAGAATATTTTATGAGGACAAACCATGAGAAATGGACAGAATGAACTTAATTATGATTTTCATGCAGGTGATGTTTTCATCATGAATATTAAGCCAGTATAATTATAAATTTTGTCTTTTGGAGGATCATCCATTAATGTTAAGTGTCTTCAGTTCAGCTTGAACATACATTTTTCAGTAACACAGTTGTTATTAATTGATACTACTGTCTTTGAAGATTGCAGTAGCAGCAGCATAAGGTATATAATTAATAAGACACCTACAGTTCAATCAGAATGATGTAAAATGTAAATAATTAAAATTACAGTGTATCTGTAATTGTCTAGTTTGCCAAAGCTGAGCATAAACATAGACAACTGTAGTGGAGCGTTAAACATTTTGTGTTATCTGCAGAAAGGAATAATTTATAAGAGTGGCCAACCTTTGTAAATTTGATTTAAATATTGTGAAATTGCTATATATCATGACATTAGCCGGCTAAAACACTGAATTATGGCTGTAAGAGAAACCGACAGCACATAAACACGAAATGGGAGTGCTGGACAAGGTAATGTTCGTCTCTCCCATATTGGAGTGGTTGGCTGTTGAATGTTATCTCAGGTGTTGGCTCGGTGGTGGAGAACTGCTAAGTGAGTGCTTTTGTCTGCTGGCACTATTTGCAGATGACTGTTGTACCATGGGCTGTGTTCATGTGTTCCTTTCGATAATCCTTCAATTTCAAAGTACACATCACTACATAG
The DNA here is from genome assembly GCF_021461395.2 of Schistocerca americana. Lineage (NCBI taxonomy): Eukaryota > Metazoa > Arthropoda > Insecta > Orthoptera > Acrididae > Schistocerca > Schistocerca americana. Next base: position 738,070,694 of record NC_060120.1, on the reverse strand, counting down.
AAGGTACCCGCTTACTGCCAATAAATCATCTTTTGCTTTTGCTTTGTATTGTATTACATTGGTGGATGATTTCAGGTGAGATGCTGTATAAATGAGTCACATTCCAAAGTGCATTATCCACCACTGTATCACATGATTATCTGATGATGATCTAGGACATCACTTGGCATAGTTGACAATTTCAGATTTCTCATATTTTCGACAGTGGCTACTTCCCCTTTCTTTCCTTTTGCCTTAGAAAACACATTTTTAAAATTTAAAATTGTGTGTTACCACATGTTTACATTAGAATTTTAGTGGACAATTACAGAAATTTCATTTATTTTAATAAAAAATTAAGATTAGTGGTAAAGTACTACTTACTAAGTGGCAGCAGGAGAACACACATATAAAAAAAGGCTTTAGTATGAAACCTTTTGGGAGAAGGGTAAGGAAAAGGGGTGAAGGAAAAGGACTGGAGAGGTTTAGGAAAAGGGGCAGAGTTTGGAAAGGTCACCCAGAACCCCGGGTCAGGGGAGATGTACTGGACGGGATAAGAAGGAAAGCCTGGTTGTTGGGGACTGCACTGGATGAGATTTGAAAACCTGAGAGCTTAAGGTGGAAGACAGGTTAATATGCAAGGCAGAGATTACTGCTAAAGGATCATGAATGAGTTAATACGAATGAAAAGCTAAGTGCATTATATGTAGTAGAGATGGGAGAGGAAAGGTGAAAAATAGATGGTTCTGAAAATGAAAGCTATAGAAACTAAACAGAGTGAATAAAGGAGTAGTTACTTAGAAGCAATGCTGAGATGGAAGAAATTAAAGTAAATTAAGGCCAGGTGGGTGGCAAGAACCAAGGACATGTTGTAGCGCTAGTTTCCACGTACGGAGTTCTGAGAAACTGGTGTCTGGGGGAAGCATCCGAATGGCGTGTATGGTGATTGCCATTCATCCTGACTGATAAGATTGGTGGTAGTCATGCTGATGTAAACAGCCGAACAGTGTTTACATAACATCTGGTATATGATGTTTTGTTTCATAGGTGGCTCTCCATTTGATAGTGTATGTTTTGCCAGTTACAGGTCTGATACAGGTGGTGGTAGGAGGGTGCAAAAGGCAAGTCTTTCAGTGGGGACAATCACAGGGTTTGGAGCCATGGAGTAGGGAGATGGGTGCAGAGGGAGCACAGGGTCTGTCAAGAGTATCGTGGAGATTGGGAGGGCGACAGAAAGATGTTGTGTGATCTCAGAAAGAATGGATCTCATCTCAGGGAATGATTTTAGGGAGTTATGATCTTGTTGAAGTAGCTGATTAATACATTCAGGATTAATAGTAACACTAATTGTGTATTATTCAAATAATGTATGTTACTTATTGAAGTATTCTTTTAATATTTTATGTATTTCATGACTTGTGACAATAAAGCTAATTATTTTATTTTCATGACAATTTTTTTAGGGAAAAGGAAGAACTTAAAGATAATATGGCTAAATTGAATATGGCTGTTGCTCAGATCAGAGAAAAAGAAGCTGATGCAACTCACAAGGCCAAGAGGACGTTAGATGTTGCTGACCAAGCAGAATTTGAGAAAGCTCAGGTTCGTTTATTATGATTTAACTCCCTGCTGCAGAATTACGGAGGAGAATGAGATAGAATCATGATATGACAGATAGCCTCGTGAAATGGCTTAAAAATATTGCTATCTCGTCTAATTACTACTTTTTGTATTTTGCTCTCTGAAATTGAGTAGATTTAAGTGTAAATCTTGTAGTGAGTAGTTAATATGTGAAAGTACATGTAAATGTATAGACAGCAAGTATTTTTCTACTGTAATTAATGTCACCAGCAAATGTGGATTCATTTATTGAAGCACTATGTTCAAAACTGCCCATAGTGTTTTATGCTTTTTTGACAAGGGGTTGTTTATCAAAATAGTGACAACACATCAGACGTTACAATTTTGTACCTGCTTTAGTCCATAAATCACGTGTGATACGCTGCAGAATTGTTGCATTAAATTCATGAATTTTTTGCAGTGAAATTCTGTACCATTTGTCATATAGTGCAGCACATATTTTGGAAGGAAATCTGCATCAAGTTCACTACTCTGAAATTTTCCAGTGATGCTCATTGTTTCTCTAGTTGAGTGACTGGAGGCACCGGGGGACATTCTTAAATTTATCTACATTTTCTGAAACCACACCGAAACAGTTTAGCAGTACAAATTCAGACATTGTCATCTACGAAGACATTGTGCTTGTTAACGTACAATATCTATGTTATTGGGTGCACTTGGTCCTCTAAAATGTCCACACAACCTTTGCTGTAAACAACATGAAGAGTGACTTCTATTGTAAACAGTAGTGGGTCCTGTCACATTTTATCAGCACCAAATTAGCTAAGCTAATCTATTGTTGATGGTGCTCAGAGCTCCAGCTAAACATATTTGGTGTGTTCACTTTGTTTCTCACTGTATTTGCTACAGTGGAAATTATTGGAGATTCTTCTTGTGTTCTGATGTCTTGTTATTGTTAAATAAGATTTAACTATTTTTGACATGCTCAACAAATTATCAGTATTAAATTTACTTGCTGTAATGAAGCTTACTTCAACCGTTTGCCTTTGGTGTAATTTTAAGTTGTTCCAGTTTTCTATTTAACTCATTCATCTCTCGTTCTCCTCCTTATTACTTGTAAGACACAAATATTCTTCTGATTGTTCTAAAAACTTCCTAAATTTGTACTCTGTATCAAAAATTTCCCATCATCATTTTGGGCACAACTATGCTTGTCAAACTCTCTCATTACTTAGCTGAATGCAAAGAAAAGGGGCTGTCTGAGGTGTTTATAAGCAAAACATGAGTTGGGAGTCACACACACACACACACACACACACACACACACAGATCATGAGATTACTCACTTGAAGTAATATGATTACTTCATTGTTTCAAGTCTCTGCCTTAGTACTCTTGAAATTCTTGTTATTATCTGCTTGTAGCAGGTAAATTTACATGCATGGCATTGTTAGCAATGTATAAATTATTTACAGTTACATATTACAAACATTTTATAATATGGCACAATTACTGGACTTGTTTTGTACATTATGTTTTATATTATACAAATGTTTGAGTCATTTTTTAAAAGCAACCCATATCAACATCTTAACTTGGGCAATAAATTACGAGACACACTCCTTTGACATAGAGGCTTTTTGCTGTTTAAGTTAATCTTCTGTTAACCATGTGAAAGTCTTTTTGAGCCTTGTATCATGGTTATGAATTTCCATGTTCCTGTTTTGACCTTTGTTTCTTCTTTCAGTAGCATAATGTTTCTATAATGTACATGGCATAAACTTTGAGAATATTGAGTCAAGTGAATAAGCTTTTGCAAGATGTTCCTTGTTTTACTTTTGCTATGATCCTCAATGCCCTCTTCTGCATTATGGAAACCCTTTTCGTAACCTTTCACGTAACCCCACACAAAAAAGTGCATGGGTTAGGTCAAGAGAGTGTGGAGGCCACGACATGAATTGCTGATTGTCAACTCTACTTTGACAGATCCATCAGTTCCTCAGTTTCCTGTTTAAGAATTTACATACATTGTGATCCAATGGTGTGGAGCACCATCCTGTTGGTAGTTGAAGTCCATAATCGATCTCCAGTCACGGCAATAGCCAATTTACCACAATTCAGTGGTCTACGTGCCAAACTCACCTGCAGGCATTCAGCCATTTCTTCACTCACTGCAGGCCGACCCCTTGATTTCCTCATGCAGAGGTATCCTGAAACCTTAAACTGTGCATCCCATTGGCGCCTGGTGAATCTTTTCTGAAGCGTCGTTACACTGTTGTGGCAGACTGACGTGAATACATTTCAGGTATAACATACACTTTCTTTATGCTTGTCGCCATCTTGCCTGACTTCTCATTGCTGTGGTTTTGTGGCAAAAATCTAAAGTACAGCTGCAGTGATACAAAAATTTTTGAGTTTTCTTTATGGGTGTCTTTAGGATGTCAGAATTAAGGTACAATTTTTATTTTTTTATTTTGATTTATTTATTTATTTATTTATTTTTCAGACGTCATCAACATGCTGCTTCCATGAAAATTGGTCATCTATGTATAAGCCCAAAAATTTACATTCCAAACAGGTTTATGACAGAATTTCATCAGTCACAATATTTTGACTATTTAGACCACTTGGTTTAAAGTGAAGAATAATTAGTTTTTTCTATGTTAACTTTGAGGTTCTCTCTTTCAAAGCGAGCTCTAATGTTTTCAGTAAAGTTTTGAATCTCCTTAACTAGACTGGACCACTGTGGGCACAACAGATAGACACCAGATGTGTCAGCAGCATACATAGTAATCAAGTACTTAATATCTATAGAACATGAGAAGTCATTAATGTAACACATAAACAGAAATGGACCTAAAATGGATGCCTAAGGAACACCAAAATGTATATTACTTTGGGATTAAAGGAGGCCATTCATAAAGCGGGAGCATTGAGTTGTTGATGGGCACATTCAAAAGAAAGAAAACATACTGGCTTTCAGAGTTATCCTTTGACAAGCTAGATCATCATCATCATCATCATCATCATCAAGACTGATTATGCCTTTCAGCGTTCAGTCTGGAGCATAGCCCCCCTTATAAAATTCCTCCATGATCCCCTATTCAGTGCTAACATTGGTGCCTCTTCTGAATCCAGGTACCTTCTCCTCGGTCTGCCCCGACTCCTCCTACCCTCTACTGCTGAACCCATGAGTCTCGTGGGTAACCTTGCTTCTCCCATGCGTGTAACATGACCCCACCATCTAAGCCTGTTCGCCCTGACTGCTACATCTATAGAGCTCATTCCCAGTTTTTCTTTGATTTCCTCATTGTGGACACCCTCCTGCCATTGTTCCCATCTACTAGTACCTGCAATCATCCTAGCTACTTTCATATCCGTAACCTCAACCTTATTGATAAGGTAACCTGAATCCACCCAGCTTTCACTGCCATACAACAAAGTTGGTCGAAAGATTGAATGGTGCACAGATAACTTAGTCTTGGTACTGACTTCCTTCTTGCAGAAGAGAGTAGATCGTAGCTGAGCGCTCACTGCATTAGCCTTGCTACACCTCGCTTCCAGTTCTTTCACTATGTTGCCATCCTGTGAGAATATGCATCCTAAGTACTTGAAACCGTCCACCTGTTCTAACTTTGTTCCTCCTATTTGGCACTCAATCTGTTTATATTTCTTTCCCACTGACATTACTTTCGTTTTGGAGATGCTAATCTTCATACCATAGTCCTTACATTTCTGATCTAGCTCTGAAATATTACTCTGCAAACCTTCAATCGAATCTGCCATCACAACTAAGTCATCTGCATATGCAAGACTGCTTATTTTGTGTTCACATATCTTAATCTCACCCAGCCAGTTTATTGTTTTCAACATATGATCCATAAATAATATGAACAACAGTGGAGACAGGTTGCAGCCTTGTCTTACCCCTGAAACTACTCTGAACCATGAACTCAGTTTACCGTCAACTCTAACTGCTGCCTGACTATCCATGTAAAGACCTTTAATTGCTTGCAAAAGTTTGCCTCCTATTCCATAATCTCGTAGAACAGACAATAACTTCCTCCTAGGAACCCGGTCATATGCCTTTTCTAGATCTATAAAGCATAGATACAATTCCCTGTTCCACTCATAACACTTCTCCATTATTTGTCGTAAGCTAAAGACCTGGTCCTGACAACCTCTAAGAGGCCTAAACCCACACTGATTTTCATCCAATTGCTCCTCAACTAATACTCGCACTTTCCTTTCAACAATACCTGAGAAGATTTTACCCACAACGCTGATTAAAGAGATACCTCTGTAGTTGTTACAATCTTTTCTGTTTCCATGTTTGAAGATTGGTGTGATTACTGCTTTTGTCCAGTCTGATGGAACCTGTCCCGACTCCCAGGCCATTTCAATTATCCTGTGTAGCCATTTAAGACCTGACATTCCACTGTACTTGATGAGTTCCGACTTAATTTCATCCACCCCAGCTGCTTTATTGCACTGCAATCTATTGACCATTTTCTCCACTTCCTCAAACGTGATCCTATTTCCATCATCATTCCTATCCCATTCTACCTCGAAATCTGAAACATTACTGATCGTATTTTCACCTACATTGAGCAACTCTTCAAAATATTCCCTCCATCTGCCCAAGGCATCCACAGGATTCACCAGCAGTTTTCCTGACCTGTCCAAAATACTTGTCATTTCCTTCTTACCTCCCTTTCGAAGACTGCTAATTACACTCCAGAATGGTTTTCCAGCAGCTTGACCCAAAGTCTCCAACCTGTTTCCAAAGTCTTCCCAAGATTTGTTCTTGGATGCTGCAATTATCTGTTTGGCTTTGTTTCTTTCTTCAACATAACTTTCTCTGTCTACCTGAGTTCTAGTATGTAGCCATTTTTTATACGCCTTCTTTTTCCTTTTACAGGCTGCCTTGACTGTGTCATTCCACCAAGCTGTTTGCTTCCTCCTACTTTTACACACTACTGTTCCAAGACATTCTTTAGCCACTTCTAGTACTGTGTCCCTGTACCTTGTCCATTCCTTTTCCAATGACTGTAATTGACTACATTCAACTAACTGGTACCTTTCTGAGATCGCTGTTATGTACTTGTGCCTGATTTCCTTATCCTGAAGTTTCTCCACTCTTATCCTCCTACATATGGACCTGACCTCCTGCACTTTCGGCCTCGCAATCCCAATTTCACTGCAGATTAAATAATGATCAGTGTCATCAAAGAGTCCCCTGAATACACGTGTGTCCCTCACAGCCTTCCTGAATTCCTGATCTGTTATTATATAGTCAATGACAGATCTGGTTCCCCTGCCTTCCCAAGTATACCGGTGAATGTTCTTATGTTTAAAAAAGGAGTTTGTGATTACTAAGCCCATACTGGCACAGAAATCCAAGAGTTGCTGCCCGTTCCTGTTGGCCTCCATATCCTCTCCAAATTTACCCATAACCTATTCATACCCTTCTGTTCGATTTCCAGTCCTGGCGTTAAAATCACCCATGAGCAGAACACTATCCTTGTCCTTTACTCTAACAACTACATCACTGAGTGCCTCATAAAAACTATCCATCTTATCTTGATCAGTCCCTTCACAATGCGAATATACTGACACAATCCTAATTTTCTTGCTAGACACTGTCAAATCTAGAGTGGAAAAAAAATCCCACACAATCACAGGTGTGTTTATTTTACTCTAGCTCATCAAGGGATAACTCTGAAAGCTAGCAAGTTCTTCTTCTTTTGTGTTAGCCTGCTTTTTGGTGAGTGTCTCCTTTAATCCTAAAGTACTTACGTTCTACAAATGGTTTCATATAAAATGTGTTACTTATTTTTGACTATATCCTCTCCATCATTTCTTCATTACGATATATACTTTCTGTATACAGTTGTCTACCTTTTAAATATGTTTCCAGAAATTGCTTGAATTTTCCAATGACACCACTCATCGCAGTTGTGATAAGAGCATGTTATGATGTACTCTATCAAAGGCGTGTGAGAGGTCCAGGAATACTCCAGTTGCTTGGGGCTTTTCATTTATTTTTTCAAGTGCATTGTGGAAAACTGTACTGCTGATGACATGGTACTTTGACCTCTCTGAACCCAAGCTGGAATCACCTACTAGGTCAACATTGTTGTAATGTTCCAAGATTCCTTTTAACATTATTTTCTCAATCAGTTTGCTAAATGTTGAGAGTAGGGCAATGGGTCTGTAGTTCTGAACATAATTTGCCATTTTTGTGTGTAATGGTTGGACTATGGTCAGTTGCAACTTATCAGGAAATACATTGTCTTCAAGAACACTTTTTATTAAATGAAATAATGGTTTCACTAGTTCATGTTTACAGTTCTTAAATAGATATGATGAAATTTCAACTAATCTTCCAGATTTTTTGTTACTGTGGTTGTCAGTAAGCTGCAGGATGTCATTTACACTTACTGCTGTAGTGTACTGCAGTTCTATTTGTTAGTGGACTCAAATGTATACCGTTCAACCAGTTTCGTGTAGACATCATTTTTGACAGTACCTGTAACATCATTATTAAAAATATTGCCAATTAGAGTAGATCAAAATGACATCATTATTCACAGTTAATTCCACATTATTAATTTTAGTTTCTGTTGTGTTGGTTCTGATTTCAGTTACAAATGTCCAGCATGACTCTGAAACAGTATCTGAGCTTTGTAACTGTTGGCTAATTCTCTCTCCATTTAACCTTCAACTTCTTTGCGGCACTGATACTTTTACTGTTTGTAGAATTCTTTGTGAACTTGGAGGTAGTCAGTCTGTGCAAGCTACACATGTTTACCATTTTTTCTCTCAGGGCTTTAGTTTTAACATCTAATGGCACAGGTGGGTGGTCGTAATTTGTTATAATGTGATCTGTTGACAGCTATGTGTGTTATCTGTTGTAGTTACCACTAGTCCAAGTAGATCTTTAGCCCCACAAGATAGAATAAAATTTATAAAATGTTTGCTTTCATGACAGTTATGTAAAGTGTTGAAGTTCATATCTCCAAGTGTGATGGGATTTACACTTTTACATGCTGACATTAATTTAATCAAAACTCCATCAAGTAATTTCAGGAAAGCATCAAAATTTCCACAAGGTGAACTATATATATATATATATATATATATATATATATATATATATATATATATATATGTGTGACAAAGAAAGAGACAACGTGAAGCAGGAATTTGAGAACTGCAGTTTTGAAACAACAGCTGACATACCCACTATCTCTGTAGCAGAGTTTGATACGAAGTTTGATGCACTGTGTGCATTGTTGTCTCTGACTACTTTGATTTGATTTGATCCTGTGATGTATTTGTTTTTGTATGTTGAAGGTTTCCTGCTCAACCCAGCCTTTACACCATCACTCCATCTCCTTCACTTCATTCCTGATTGACAATCAGGGAAACTAATGTGCCACTTCTCCTTCTTCTTCTTCTTCTTCTTCTTCTTCTTCTTCTGTGGCACTACAGTCCAGGATGAACCTTGGACTTCCCAACGAGCTGCTGCCATCCATCAAAGTCACATGCTACTCTCGTCCAGTTTCTGCATACTAGCTTCTGTAGGTCTTCTTCCACTCCATCCAGCCATCTTGCTCAAGGTTGACCTTGCCCCCTTTGTCCTCCTGGATTACCAAAGAGAATCCTCGTTATCACCTCAGACTCCTCCATTCTTGCCAAATGACCTGCCCGTCTTATCCTTCCTCATCATATGATTTTTGTTACAGGAGCATCAGCATATACAGGGTGTTACAAAAAGGTATGGCCAAACTTTCAGGAAACATTCCTCACACACAAATAAAGAAAAGATGTTGTGTGGACATGTGTCCGGAAATGCTTAATTTCCATGTTAGAGCTCATTTTAGTGTCATTAGTATGTACTGTACTTCCTCGATTCACTGCCAGTTGGCGCAATTGAAGGAAGGTAATGTTGACTTCGGTGCTTGTGTTGACATGCGACTCATTGCTCTACAGTACTAGCATCAAGCACATCAGTACATAGCATCAACAGGTTAGTGTTCATCACGAACGTGGTTTTGCAGTCAGTGCAATGTTTACAAATGCGGAGTTGGCAGACGTCCATTTGATGTATGGATTAGCACAGGGCAATAGCCGTGGCGCAGTACGTTTGTATCGAGACAGATTTCCAGAACGAAGGTGTACCCGACAGGAAGACGTTCGAAGCAATTGATCGGCGTCTTAGGGGGCACGGAACATTCCAGCCTATGACTCATGACTGGGGAAGACCTAGAACGACGAGGACACCTGCAATGGACGAGGCAATTCTTCGTGCAGTTGACGATATTCCTAATGTCAGTGTCAGAGAAGTTGCTGCTGTACAAGGTAACGTTGACCATGTCACTGTATGGAGAGTGCTACGGGAGAACCAGATGTTTCTGTACCATGTACAGCGTGTGCAGGCACTATCAGCAGCTGATTGGCCTCCATGGGTACACTTATGCGAATGCTTCATCCAACAATGTGTCAATCCTCATTTCAGTGCAAATGTTCTCTTTACGGATGAGGCTTCATTCCAACATGAATAAATTGTAAATTTTCACACTCTGCATGTGTGGGCTGACGAGAATCTGCACGCAATTGAGCAATCACCTCATCAACACAGATTTTCTGTGAACATTTGGGCAGGCATTGTTGGTGATGTCTTGATTGGGCCCCATGTTCTTCCACCTATGCTCAATGGAGCACGTTATCATGATTTCATACAGGATACTCTACCTGTGCTGCTAGAACATGTGCCTTTACAAGTACGACACAACATGTGGTTCATGCACCATGGAGCTCCTGCACATTTCAGTCGAAGTGTTCGTACGCTTCTCAATAACAGATTCGGTGACCGATGGATTGGTAGAGGCAGACCAATTCCATGGCCTCCACGCTCTCCTGACCTCAGCCCTCTTGACTTTCATTTATGGGGGCATTTGAAAGCTCTTGTCTACGCAACCCGGTACCAAATGTAGAGACTCTTCGTGATCGTATTGTGGACGGCTGTGATACAATACGCCATTCTCCAGGACTGCATCAGCGCATCAGGGATTCCATGCGACGGAAGGTGGATGCATGTATCCTCGCTAACGGAGGACATTTTGAACATTTCCTGTAACAAAGTGTTTGAAGTCACGCTGGTACGTTCTGTTCCTGTGTGTTTCCATTCCATGATTAATGAGATTTGAAGAGAAGTAATAAAATGAGCTCTAACATGGAAAGTAAGTGTTTCCGGACACATGTCCACATAACATATTTTCTTTCTTTGTGTGAGGAATGTTTCCTGAAAGTTTGGCCGTACCTTTTTGTAACACCCTGTATAGTGTACAATTCTGCACTGTACCTTTTCGTTCATTGTTCTCTGTCATACAGCACCAGTTATTCTCCTCAAAACTTTCCTCTCATATCCATCAGGCAGCCTTGCATCGGTTTCCGTCAAGGGCCATGTTTCCAAAGCATAAGTGAGAACTGGTGTAATAAAGGTTTTATAAATAGTGAATTTTGTTGGGCGACTGAGGAGTCATGACCAGAATAAATTACTCAAGGCAAAATATGACTTATTTACTGATATCAGCCTAATCTTAATTTCAGTTGAGATGTCATTAATGCAGGTGACTGTAGAACGAAGATACTTGAAGCTACCAGCCCTTTCAAGTGTGTATCCATTCGCACTGAAAGTTGACGGCATATTGGGTTGATATACTTTCCCAAAGCCCATGTATTTAGTATTATCTTCATTTGTCATAAGACCTATCTTCTTACTTTCTTGACTTAAGGCTGTAAAAGCTTCTTTCAGTGCTGGTACTGTCCGTGCTATGATGTGTACGTCATCTGCATATGCTAAAATCTGCACTGACTTGTAGAAGATGGTGCCCCTGGTCTGTAGGCTTGCTTTCCTAATCACCTTCTCGAGTGCTACATTAAGTAATAAGCATCTGATGCATCTCCTTGATGTAGCCCATTTTTTATTTCCAGGGGTTCTGAGTAATTTCCTCAAACTCGAATGCAGCTTCTTATGTCAGACATCATCATTTTAATCATTCCCAGGAGCTTTCCATGTATCCCCATATCCTGTAAGGCATGGAAAAACTGGTTTCTATTGATGCCAGCATATGCAGCCTTAAAGTCAATAAAGAGGTGATGTGTTCCAATTCTATATTCAACAGTTTTCTCCAAAATTTGGCGCAGGTTGAAAATCTGGTCTCTTATTGACCTTCCTCGTCGAAATCTGCTTTGGTATATTCCAATTTCTTTATCCACCTGTGGAAGTAGCCGATCAAAAATAATATTAGATAACACTTTGTACCCCAGGTTCAGAAGGGTGATTCCATGGTGGTTTCTACACTCCATTCGGTCGCCCCTTTTTATGTATGGACATAATATTCCTTCATTCCATTCATCTGGTATCCTTTCCTGTTCCCATGTGAGGATGATAAGTTCAAACAGAGACTGTTCTAATGTTGCTCCTCCACATTTTAGCAGTTCTGCAGGAATGCTATCAGTGCCAATTTCCTTAAAGCTTTTTTAACGTCCTCTAACCCAAGGCCATCCAGTGGCTGTTCATCCTCCAATCATTGCTCACAATCATTAGAGATATCCTCTGCTGGCTGTATCTCACAATTCAGCAGGTTATTAAAGTACCTTTGCCATCTTTCCAGAAATGTGCCACTACTCACCAAATTTCCACTGTGAAACCAAACTGTAACATCATTACTGCATGGGTCCTTCTGATAACTTATGCTTGCTGATCAGCCTAAACCGAGACCAGGGTTCTCTGTTACCCCTTGAATACATACTGGTTTTTGTGAGAGGATGGTGGGTGAATAGCTAATTTAGTGCCAAAATTCCCAGGAATGCAAAGATATCTCTCCTCATCTCCATATGTGCACTGCAGGCCACCCAAGAAGCAGACCCAGACTTATTAGTACGCATTACTGTCATCTTGCTGGGATGAGTCACAACTACTATCTAGCTCATTCTACAAAGGTGGTTAAACGTTTGTTCTGGTTTCATGCAAGCAGTAAATTGGTATGCCCTTCCACACAATGATTAGGACTGCAGATGACGTACAACCACCTCGCATACATCTTGCCAGTTGCGCAATGAACACATATCACTCCTTTTAGTATGATGCATATTGATGTTTTAAATTGCATTAACAAATTACCCTTGAAACACATGAAAGAATCAACAGTGATGTCTTCTAGGGCATAGATATTTGTTATTAGTGAATTAGTGAATGTCCCTTCTTGTGTCTGTAATACTGGTTTATTACAACATATTTGCATTTCAAAACAAAAGAGATTCTGGTCAGACCTTAGTTTTAATTGAGAAACTCTAGTGAGGCATAGCGAAACAACTGAAAAATACAACAGATACAACAGCTTCACAGAGCCATGGTATAGCTCCTCAAATAAAATAGTAGTATCTTAAAGACAGAGCTTTTGTTCCGCAGTGTATATAAACTCAAAAAAAAACTGACTATTAGCAGTTTTTAGTAATAATGTATGGATATTTTCTCAATCATCTGTGTTGTAAAAGGAAAATATAACTTAATTAATGGCAGTCATGTTATGCCTCTTTCTTTGTAGCTCCCTTTTTATGAAAAATGATGCTCGTGTAATATATAGGGATTAGAAGTGGAATGCCATCCCTGTGTTTTATAATTGTAATTGATGGTTATACAGTTCCTTTGCCATGTACTATGCATCTTGCACATCTAAATTATAATTTTTTAACTCATTGACATTGAGATGAGAGCAGTTTGTTGTCTGTCTTAAAGTTTAAAGAGCGCAGGGTAGTGATATGGGAGAGATGGAAATATTGGTTTGAACTGCCTTATTAAGTCAAACAGGGTTGCCACAGGCTCTGGAAATCAGGGAGATCAGGGAATTTCAAACATATCAAGGAAATATCAGCAAAATTTGAAAAAAATCTCGTTTTTGTCTCAGTAGATGAAATGGTTCATTTATTGAGGTGTCATGCATTGTCGCTGGCTGGGTGCAGGTGAGTATGTGCGCGGCTTCCTACTCCCTCAGTACTACTATTTCTCCCCTTCCTACAACTCCCCTCAGCTTGCAGTCAGTGCTGCAACCACTTCTTGCCACTAGCCTAGCAGTTGCCAAAGAGAGGCAGGGAGGCATGAGGTGTGGTTTCTTTGGATCAGTTTCTCAGGGACTGTAGACACAGCGGCTGGAGATGGCGGTCGTGTGTGCATGAATTGTGTCTGAGTGATTGTGTAAATATGTGTGTGCTGTCATTTTCTGGTAAAAGCTATGGCTAAAAATTTAGTTGTGAGAGTGTGATTGTCTTTTCTACATGCCTGTCTGTGGCTCAGCAATCATCTTTATGTTGAGTTGCTACCTATCCTCTTTATTATCGATGCTCAAAGTATTTGAACAAGTCATCTGTTGCATGGATTGATCAATCCATGGTCTCATTTCATCAACATGCTGTCTGTGATTCGTGAAAAACTGGCCACAGGAGTGGATTTCCACGACGGGCCAAAACCTCAGACCGTTTCTGCAGGGATCTCTAATAGATCAGGCCTGCGGATCTGAAGCCCTTCATTTCCCACTAATGTGCAGGCCCTGCCCATAGAATCTAGTCTCACCGATCTGGCCACAACCTGGGACTATTTGTGAATGGTTTAATGCAGCAGATCCTTGTGGTTTGTTCATGGACCCAGGACTGCAGTGCTCCTCAGCAGGGCAGAGGCTATGGGCGTGGATTTTGGGAATTGTGACTGTCTCTCTGCAAGTATGTTGTATAGTCCAACATTTTATACATATTTTGTTTGTTCTAGTAAATTTTGCCACTTCAAAAGTAGTTTATATATTAGAAGGTATGGGCAATAAGAAGAAGACAGTTGTGTCAGGCACTGGCACTGGTATGTACTCATCTATTTCTCGAAAGAAACATCACACAATACCTATAAAACACAGTGGCAGTCATCTGTGGTGGTGTTTTACACGTTTCTTTCCTGTTGTATACACTTCTTTGAAGAGACAAACTTTTTTCTGAGGTTAGTTCTGAAACCAGTGAAGGTACTTTAAATCTGTCCTGCGACTCCAAGGAAATGCGTATTTTTGTCACCAAAAGTGTTCTGTTTTATTGAAATAAAATAACATGAACGGTCTTAATGAAACACACATGCCATTTGGTGTGCTTTCGCCATCTAAAAACAGTTCATTACAAAAGATGTTGATGTAAGTACTTAAGAGTTTTGCTCATATCAGGAAACACCTTCTGCTTGCAAGTTTTTTTTTAGATACGTCCTTGTTTGCACTATCATTTCTTGTACCATAGCTGCAAAGACGGATTGTCAACTTACATCTTAACTTACCCTTGAGACCTCAAAATTTGTCGGGGAAAAATGCTACAACTTGTCTCGAAGTCAGGGAAATATTAGGAAATTTCACTTGGGGAAACTTGTGGCATCCGTGTCAAAGCATTTAGTAGTGGAGTTGGACTGAATAACTTTGGAGGGAGATATAAAGTTTTACAGCTCTAGTTATCACGTGTTGTTGTAGAGTTTGTCACCTCAGAAAAGATTTGTATCTGCTCATACGCTTTCTGACAGAGTGGTTCCAAATTAATATTGGCTGTTATTTTCTTCCTTCTACAACATATCCTACAGACTGGTTCTTAACAGGTTTAAGGCTTAAATATACAGTTCCTTAAATGTAATGTCTCTCTTCGGCCTTCACAGTCTGTCTACATACAATGGTTAAATTACATGGTAGATGACCAGATCAGTTTAGAGGATATTAATATGAGTATTAGATTTCACTTGTTGTTGTGTTATATTTTATTTAATGTTTTCCTAAGAACTCCCAAATATAATTACAGGGCGGTAGTCATCATTTATTCATTTTGATGGTTTGTGTGTTTTTTATGTCAGTGCAGTCTGTCGAATAAGTCCAATGAATGGTGATCCATTGTAGTCTAATATATTCTAATTCAGGAGTCTCACTTTTGATGTCATTAGTGTGCCATATTAAGCCAGAATGAGTTTTACATATTTTATGCGTAAGCTTTTTTATGTCCCATTGTGACAAACATACAAATCAACTTTCTGGAATTTTAACTGAAGTGGCCTGGCATATCTATGAGAAAAACAAATGTTGTGACTGCTCAGTACTGTAAATTAAAGAGGAAATGTGAAGTCTAGTGTCCAGTCTCCATTCAGTTAACAAGAAGATTGCAGGATTTGGTTGCACCAGGTTCTGAAGCACAGTGCTGTATATGGGGAATGCTTTAAGAAATGTACTTACGTGCCAGATATAATATATTTCCTATTACATTAACAGCCAATATCGTATGATTTATTTTACCATTCAGGTGTTAATTAGGGTATCTGGAAAACATAACATAAATCAGTCACCTGTACCTGAAAAGTGTTATAATAGACGAAGACAAATTTAGTAGAATTTATAGACGAAACATCGTGGTCATTTAAATTAAGAATAAAAAGGCTTCTGTATGTACAAATAAAAAAATAAACAAAATTTAAAAAAAACCTACATACCAGGAACTATTACAAAATTCCAAATCAGAATATTAGGGTGAACAGCAACAAAGAAATCTTATATATATATAAAGCGTTGGCATGTTGATAAACACACAAACAAACACAAACACACACACAAAATTCAAGCTTTCACAACGAACGGTTGCTTCATCAGGAAAGAGGGAAGGAGAGGGAAAGACGAAAGGATGTGGGTTTTAAGGGAGAGGGTAAGGAGTCATTCCAATCCCGGGAGTGGAGAGACTTACCTTAGGGGGAAAAAAGGACAGGTATACACTCGCACAGGCACGCATATCCATCCGCACATATACAAACACAAGCAGACATTTGTAAAGGCCAATATATATACGTATGACTGTGTGGTGTGTTCCTTCAAAAGAACAGACACCATGCAGATCCTGCAGTTGTGAAACACTATATGTAAATTGAAAGGCAATCACTGCTGTCAGCTGCAATGGGACATTAAGCAGAATCATCAGTGTCAAGCGAAAATTTGTACCAGACTGGCATTCGAACCCGGGATCTCCTGCTTACTAGGCAGGTGCGATAACCACTGTGCCATCCAGGACACAGCATTATTGCAACTGCACGGTCTACCTTGGTACGCCTCACGGCCCATCCACACTCCCACCGAGCACCACCTGTCCATAGTCCCTGTCCATTATACTCCCGTTTGTTACTCAGAAATTCCCACCGGAGGTCGGACGTCTTTTGTGCATTTGCTCTGAAGAAAGTGGATCCATTGCCCAGTCAGGCTTACCAATTTTATGAATTTACAGTGTCTGTTCCTTCCAAAGAACAGACACCATGCAGATCCCGCAGCTGTGAAGCACTATATGTCAATGGAAAGGGGATCACTGCTGTCAGCTGATAGCTACACACCATATAGCGGAGATACTGAGTTGCGATAGGCACAACAAAAAGACTGTCAGAAAGTAAGCTTTCAGCCAACAAGGCCTTTGTCAAACAGAGACAGACTGCAAGCAGCAGTGCATGGTGGGAGAGGCAACTGGTTGGGGGTAAGGAGGAACGTGGGGCAGGAAGGGGGGAGGGATAGCAAGGTAGGAGTGGAAGACAGTAAAGTATTGTTAGTCGGAGTGTGCAGGGATGAGGCGGAGAGTAGGGCAGCTAGGTGCAGTGGGGAGATTAAATTGAGGGCAGAGGAGAGAGGGGGTGTAGTGGAAAGGGAGAGAAGTAAAAAGACTGGTTGCATTGGTGGAATAGAGGGCTGTGTAATGCTGGAATGGGAACAGGGAAGGAGCTGGATGGGTGAGGACAATGATTAACGAAGGTTAAGGCTAGGAGGGTTATGGGAATGTAGGATGTGTTACAGGGAAAGTTCCCACCTACGCAGTTCACAAAAGCTGCTGTTGGTGAGAAGCATCCATATGGTACAGGCTGTGAAATGAAGGATATTATGTTCGGCAGCGTGTTCAGCAACAGGGTGGTCCACTTGTTTCTTGGCCACAGTTTGCCTGTGGCCATTCATGCAGACAGACAGCTTGTTGGTTGTCATGCCTACATAGCACTTGGCACAGTGGTTGCCGCTTAGCTTGTAGACCATAAGACTTTCACAGGTAGCTCTGCCTTTGATGGGATAGGTGATGTTTGTGACCGGACTGGGGTAGGTGGTGGTTGGAGGATGTATGGGACAGGTCTTGCATCTAGATCTATTACAGGGATAGGAACCATGAGGTAAGGGGTTGGGAGCAGGGGTTTGATAGGGATGGATGAGTGTATTGTGTAGGTTCATTGGACGGCAGAATACCACTGTGGGACATGTGGGAAGGATAGTGAGCAGGACATTTCTCATTTCAGAGCATGATGCACAAATTTTAACACTAAAAGCTTATTGGTCTCAAACAAATGTTGTATAAAATTACGAGCTATGTAGAAAAGCTTATCCAATTGCAGTAGAGAGTTTTTTAAACCTCATTAAGGAGCAAAAGTGACAGGATTTTCATAGTGCCAATAACATAGATGACAAATATAATGCTTTCTTTAACAGGTTTCTCATGCTTTTTGAAAGTTGCTTTCCATTAGAACATTCTAAACAGTGTACTTGCTGTGAAAGACCGCCTGGGTGTCTGACTAGTGGGATAAGGATGTCATGCAGGATAAAGTGAGAATTATATCAGAATTTTGGAAGTAGTCACAATAGAGCTACAGTAACCCATTACAAATAGTACTGTAAGGTGCTTAAAATGTTATTAGGAAGGCAAAGACAACGTGGTACACAAATTGAACAGCTAATCCACAGAATAAAATTAAAACCATATGGTCAGTCATGGAGGTGTCTGGTCAGCAGCACAAGGTTGATGATATAAAGTCACTACATAGAAAAATGTTTCTGTTATTGATAAGTCAGATATATGTACTGTATTTAACAATCTCTTTCTGAACATTGCTTGTGAATTACATAAAAACTTAGGCTCTACGAGGATTCATATAACTCTTGTGGAAAATGCCTTTTCGAGACTGATATCTAAAATACTCCTCTTTGACACTGACAAGGGGGAAATTGATTCAATAATTAAATCACTGAAGACTAATGACTCACATAGATATGATGAAGTATCTAGCAGGGTATTAAAGTACTGTGCTGCACATGTTATCCCAGCCATATTTGTAATATTTCCTTTAGGAGTGGTCAGTTTCCTGAATGATTAAAGTACTCAGTAATATAACTGCTGTATGAAAAGGGAGAAAGGGATAATGTAGGCAATTTTAGACCCATTTCTATGCCATTAGTGTTTGCTTAAACTCTTGAAAAGGCTGTTTATGTAAGAATAATTGAAAAGGCTGTCTATATAAGAATAATTGATCAATTTGTTTCACATTATGTGCAGTCAAATGTGCAGTTTGGATTTAGGAGTGGTTTACCAACTGAAAATGCTATATCCTCTTTTCTCTGTGAGGTACTGGATGGATTAAACAAAAGGTTTCGAACACTAGGCACCTTTTCTTTTATTTAACTAAGGCATATGATTATGTTGATCACAAAATATTGCTCCAAAGTTGGACCATTATGGAATGTGGGGAGTAGCTCACAATTGGTTCACCTCTTACTTTAATAACAGAAACCAAAATGTCATTCTCCTGAGTATTGAGAGTGGCTATGATGTGGGGCCTGTGAGGGGTACTGTTATGGGGGGTGCCCCAGGGGTCAATGCCGGCGCCACTCCCGTTCCTTATTTTTATGAATGATATGCCCTCTAGTATTACAGGTGATTCTAAAATATTTCTGTTTGCTGATGACAGTAAAGGATGTTGCATGCAATGTTGGCACTGTGTTTACAGTTTCTGACACATAATTCAACAAAACATGACACTTTAATTTCACAGAATGGGCATATGACTAGCAAAACTGAAAAGTTCAAATTTGTAGGTGTTCAAATAGATAGTAAACTGTTATGGAAAGCCCCCATTCAGGATCTTGTCCAAAGACTTAATGCTGCCATTTTCACTATCAGAACGCTATCTGAAGTAAGTGATAGTTCGACACAAAAAGTAGTCTACTTTGCTTATTTTTATTCGCTTACGGTGTATAGTATTGTATTGTGGGTTACCTCACCCATTCTCAAAGGATAGTTTTGGCTCAGAAACAGGTAGTTCAGGCAGTAAGTGGTGTAAATTCGTGAACTTCTCGCCAATCCCAGTTCATTAGTCCGGATATTCTTACATTGGCCTCGCAATACATATATACTTTACTGTCATATCTCGTTAACAGTGTGAGGTTATTTCCAAGAATTAGAACATCTCATTCAGTTAATACCATGCAAAATTCCAATCTGCGTTTGGATCACACTTCCTTGACTCTTGCGCAGAAAGGCATGTAGGATACTGCTGTGTCCATTTTCAGTAACCTACCACAAGAATTCAGAAATCTTAGCAGTAATCCATGTGCTTTCAAATCTAAACTGAAGAGTTTTCTCGTGGGTCACTCGTTCTATTCTGTTGTGGAGTACATTGAAAAATTAAGGTGATCCCGGTGTTATACTGTTTATTGCAATTACACAAACTTATGGCTTGTCGGTTTTTTGGATTATTGAACATTTTATTTTATCTGCTATTACTTTTCTGTTGTAATTTCATGTACTGACTCATTCTATGACGGAGATTTCTCCTCAATTTGGTCGTATAGAACTAGACTTTAAAAAAACTATCAGGGCACAGTTTGACAAAGCTAGAGACTATGAACGAGTAGTCCACTATTTGCACATTCAAATGTGGGCTGTGGAAGCTGCTAGGACAGTTGCTCTGGACAATTTTAAGGCTTCTTTGAATTTCATCAGGGGCTGCAAAGAAGAATACAAATTTTGTCGAGGCATATCACTACAGTCATTGTATGCAATCAGATTGAAGAAGACCATATTATTAGAAAGAGAGCAGAAACATTTGTGGCCAATGTAAACAAGTTCATTTAAGACACAAACATGGGTAATACCAGATCTGTCAGATTTTTCAAACCTTCAGAAATGCTGTCTAGACAAAAAGTCCAATCTCTAGTTGATACATTTACTGTTTGTTCTTAGTTGCTTTTTTATTTTAGGGGTTAAGTGTTTCTGCAACAAATAGTCACTGCACTGGTCTCTTATTTTGTTTTAACTCTTACACATTGATTTTTTTTCATATTTTGGTCCAAATCAACTTAAAATGCAAATACTTCAAAACTGTTTCCAGTATCATAACGAAATCATGCTTTTATAAAAATACAGCAAAGTCCAAAAGTTTTCAACACAAAGTGATATTTTCTACAAGTAAGTAAGAAAATGCGATATAGAGTCATTATGTTACCTTGATTTAATAGAGGTCTACACTTTGATACACATTATGTAAATACTCATTTTACTAAGGTTTGAAGCTCCTCTTTTCTTTCTTCCGTGTTTGCAATTTAAAAACTGGGTGGTATTGGAAATCAGCCTTATGCAAACACAGTTAGTTTATTTTTATATTTACCCACACATGTTTTGACACCAATGTGTCATCTTCTATCAGTCAAATTTTTTTATTATTCCTGTAACGTACAATATCATATTTGTAATGATTTAACTACTGTAGGCCTAAGAAATACAATATTTGTAATTTGCTTCGTTTTGTTTGGACACTCACCTTAAAATTACATTGCTAACTGAATTGTATTATTATACATCGATTTTAGAGTTCGTTTTGGGTGATTTTTTGACAGCATGTCATCTGCAAACTAACCATGAAGAAAATTATTGCGTATTTGTGGAGAGCTGTTTCGAGGATACAGGTTATGTACGTTTCTGTACTTACACTTTCCATCCTGTTTCGTGTCCCTGGTTGGTGTCTCAATCAGCTGCTGTTTAGTGCATTGCTTTCACTCAGTTTATCACAAATTTCCACTCACTACTTCACCTCACATGCAGTTACACAAAATGTGGCAAAATGTGATCTGCACACAAACTTCTGACGACACACTGAATGAGAGGTGATATGTTATTGCCATTGCTCACTTGTTCATCGCTGGTCTTGTGTTCATTATGGCGCTCATTTTGTTGGAACATGTCTGGGTAAATATAAAAATAATCTGAATTGTGTTTGCATAAGGCTGATTTCCAAAACCACCCAGTTTTAAAATCGCAAACACAGAAGAAAGAAAAGATGAGCTTCAAACCTTAGTAAAATGAGTATCTCAACTCCGAGCCAAGCATTTCCCATGAAGCTCTACAACAAATGCAAGAATATAACAGTACAACTGCATAAAACTGTCCTCAACCTCAGGTTTAACAAAATCTGTCAAAGTAATAACATAACCCCTGGTTTTGTAAAAGTCAATGTAAACAGCAAGTCACCTGCGGCACAAGTAACCAAAAGAATAGCAGAAATTATTTGGTTAGAAGAAGAAATTTGTTTCCTATATGCGAAAAAACAGCAGCTTGATCTTCAACTGTACAAAACACATCTTGAATTAGCCAAACTCTTAGAAACACCAACCCATTTTGATAACATAACTCAAGAAGTCAGGTCTTACACAGAAACACTAATGAACAAAAAGAAAGAAACACACAATAAGAAACTGAATCACCCCATGAGATCTGCCACAACAATAGATAAAGAAGACAGAATAGGGACCCAACATCAGTTCCATGGCAGACTCGTCAATTTAACTGACATAGAATTAACAAAACAAGAAAGAAAATTACTTGAAAAGAGGCCTAAACACAAAACATAAACACAAACCTGTCACACAAAATCATAGAAAACCTGATCACAGAAACAGAATACATAATAAAGCAAGAAGAAAAATTGGAGAACCCAAATTTCAATGCCAACTTGACATAGGAACTTGTAGCAGAAGAGATAAAACACATAATAAAGGAGAAGAAGACCCACAGCATCTCAAAAACAAAAACATCAGAGCAAAATATATCTATAAAACTAAACAAAAAATTCCAAAAACACAATGCAATCATCACCACAGCAGACAAAGGGAATACACTTGTACTGATGAAGGCAGCAGAGTACATCAAGAAAACAGAAGAATTCATAGAATGACCCTACCATAAGGTACCAAAGAAACATTGAAAAAACTCTTAAAAACGCTCTGAGTCACCATCACAGAAACTCAGGCCAAATACATGACACAAAAGAATCCCAAAGCACCCAGCCTCAATAGTTTACCAAAGATACATAAAAATAACTGTTCAATCAGGCCCGTAATCAGTTTCAAAAATGCACCATCTTACCATCTAGCTAGACACTTGCATACATTGCTACAGAAATTATACACTTTCACAGAGAACAGAAACTTAAAAAATACAAGTGAACTGATAGAAAAGATAAAAGATATAAACATACCATCAACAGCAATCCTGGTATCTTTTGACATCACATCCATGTACACAAATGTGCCAGTAGAAAAAACAATCAGCATTGTTAAAAAACAGCTGCAGTATCAAGGGGACATAACAATTACATACATAGATGAAATAGAAGCCATCCTAAAGATTATAACAGAACAAAACTACTTCACTTTCAAGAAAGAGTTCTATTTGCAAAAACATGGCCTACCAACGGGCTCACCCATCAGTGGTCTACTTGCAAACATATTTCTAAACCACATTGAAAACAAAATATTCAATGAAATAATACATCCAAAACAGAACAAGATTATATACTGATACCGATATGTAGATGACATCATTTGCTTGATTGATGAAACAGATACCCGAATGAAACAATTACACAGTGACATAAATACAGTTCACCCAAAAATAAAATTCGCCATTGAGACAGAAGAGGAACTGAAGCTTAATTTCTTAGACATTACCATGCACAAAATCAACAACAAACATAATTTTGGAATTTTCAGGAAACCTACAGCCACACGTACAACCATTCACATCAACTCCAACCATGCACAAAAACACAAACTCTAAAATTTCAGACACATGCTACACAGGCTCAACAGAACTCCACTGGACAAACTCAACTACACACAGGAACTAAATACAATACACCAAATAGCCAGGGAGAATGAGTACAACACACAAATGATAATCAAACTGAACAACAAAATTACACACTAACATACAGTAACAAAAATGTACACAAGGTGGGAAACATATTGTAGAAACAATGGCTACAAATATCATTCCCCACAAATAATACAGTACAGAAGCATCTAAGACCTAAGAACATCATTCCTGACAAATTCTCCAAATCTGGAACATATCGGTTAACCTGCAGTTCATGTCAGTCGGTCTTCATAGGCCAAACATGCAGAAAGTGATAGTACACACTCCATTTTTGCAGTCCATCTAATACAAGAAAACTAACACCCAAAAAACATGGAGACTAACCTGAAGGTCCTCAGAGAAAGCAACAGTCTCTATCAAAAACTCACAATAGAGGAGAACTACCACATACAAAAACCAATAATACAGGAAAATTGAGTCCTGAATGAAAATACAACACTGTGCAACAGAACACTGTTTGGAACACTCAATGAATTATACAAAAATGAAAAGGAAAATTGAGTCCTGAATGAAAATACAACACTGAGCAACAGAACACTGTTTGGAACACTCAGTGAACTATACAAAAATGACTCTCCACAAGAAACATAAAAAAATAAAAAGTTCCTCTCTCTCTCTCTCTCTCTCTCTCTCTCTCTCTCTCTCTTCACTCACACACACACACACACACACACACACACACACACACACACACACACACACACATTCAAAATGAGCACCATAACAAACACAAGACCAACGATGAACAAGTGAGCAACGACAATAACATATCACCTCTCATTCAGTGTGTCGTCAGAAGTGTGTGTGCAGATCACATTTCGCCACATTTGGTGTAACTGCATGTGAGGTGAAGTAGTGAGTGGAAATTTGTGATAAACTGAGTGAAAGCAATGCACCAAACAGCAGCTGATTGAGACACCAACCAGGGACACGAAACAGGATGGAAAGTGTAAGTACAGAAACGTACATAACCTGTACCCTCGAAACAGCTCTCCACAAAATGCAATAATTTTCTTCATGGCTAGTTAGCAGATGACATGCTGTCAAAAAATCGCCGGAAACAAGCACTAAAATCGATGTATAATAATACAGTTCAGTTAACAATGTAATTTTAAGGTAAGTGTCCAAACAAAATTAAGCAAATTACAAATATTGTTTTTGTTAGGCCTATTTCTTAGGCCTTTACAGGAATAAAAATAAAAAAGAAATTGACTCACGCAAGATGACACATTGGTGTTGAAACATGTCTGGGTAAATATAAAAATAAACTATTTGTGTTTGCATAAGTTTGATTTCCAAAACCACACATTATGTAACGTTAAACATTATACAGTCTGTCTAAGTAAATGTGTCCCTTTTAGATGCCTGCATATCATTATTGGCTGTAAATCAAGCTTTCTGATCTGCGGGGACGGTTACTGTTTTTGTAAGTTGCAGTTTGGTAGCTTTCTTCATGCACTTAGACTCTTCCCTTCTAATTTTGTTTATTGTACTGAGCAAGCTAGTCTGGTTTGTTTTCAGATATCATGCTAGTGAAAGTGATGTGAAGATGTTTTTACGCTTAAAATTTCTTGCTTTATTTAGATGTGGGTATACAAGTTTCATCACTACAAAATCCGTAAGACATTCACCACCAGGATAAGTTTCATCTTTACACAGACATGGGAAAGCATTTAACACATATATTTGGAATCTTTTTGACAGCCATTCAACTTGATGGGTTTTGAAGACATGAAATGAGTAACCTGGCATCACACGTGTATGGGAACTAGGCTTATTGCTCATCAACAGAAATATATGGAAAAGGAATGTACATGTTTTGACATTTTACTGTGACCCTCTTCCATACATCTGATGTAAGAGCAAACTTATTGTTACTTAGTCTCTTCAACTGTGTCAGCTGGAACCTTCTAATTTCTATGAAGTGATTATGTGATATCGCAAACTTGCAAAACTGTATTCCCTATTTCTCTGACCAAACAAGTTTCACTTCTCTTCCTTCATATTCAATGGCATTCCTACTATAGGGAAAAGCAAGAAATGCATCAAGCCGCTCTAGCGGTAATGCCGTACTCACCTCTGTTTCAGAGCATTTATGAAGAAGTTTGAGAAGAGAGTCACCAATAAAATAAGCTCAGTTGGTAGAACACTTGCCCACGAACGACGAAGGTCTCGAGTTCGGGTCTCGGTCTGGCACACAGTTTTAATCTGCCAGGAAGCTTAAAAAACATACAATCTCAAATATTTTATTTCTTACTATGATTCATTAGAATGTTAATCACTGCCCTCTGAGTCACCTGAGCTCCCTGCTGTTCTTTCTTTTGCATCCCACTCAGAATCAGCTGAAATACTGTCTTCACGTTCTCCTTCAGATTCAATTTCTCCAGTCATCTGTGAGGCTGAGCCATGCTGCTCTACTTCACACTGCCTGTTTGTTTTATTTGCATCAAGCTTTATCCTGTGAATGATGCCACACATAGTTTCATATCTGCATTATAGTAGCAGATGCAATAAAGGCTACCAACAATGTACAGCAATCAGCAATGTCTAATTTATTCAAAGGGACAAAAATGTCACATCAGTGGTTCTAGGCTTTCTTTTTTTTCTTTTTTTTTTCTTTTTTAATTTCTTCCCAGAAAATATGGAATTGTTATGTTGAGTTTTATTTCAAAATCAACTAGGCCAAGAAATATTAAAAGTCATGGAGTCTCATCCACCTCCTAAAACAGTTAAAAGAAAAAGAGGGGCTAAAATTTTTCTACAGGACAAAGTTGTCCTATTGACAGCTCTAGTGTTATGGCACACATATGGAATGGTGGCCAGAGGTGAAAAATCAACAGCTGGTGTGATATAATCCGTTCATCCTGCCATGCACAGTTACACAATGGATGTGCCTGTGTCAATGGATGGTAAATGAGTGAACAAGCTTTATATTTGTGTGCAGGAAACACAGGGGAGATTTCATCCACAGGTTGCAAAGAAACTAGCAGCAGCATGTCCATAGGCCAACCATATTGAAACGAGCAAAAGTGGAAAAATGACCAAAGAGCACATGAAAAGCTTTTTCA
This sequence comes from Schistocerca americana, assembly GCF_021461395.2. Lineage (NCBI taxonomy): Eukaryota > Metazoa > Arthropoda > Insecta > Orthoptera > Acrididae > Schistocerca > Schistocerca americana. The sequence goes on along the minus strand of NC_060120.1, from coordinate 738,044,004 downwards.
GTTTGGTCCTTTGAGAACACGTTGGTGAGAATGCTGTATTATTTTCTGATTCATGGTTTGGGCACAAAGATTGCAATGTGATAGAAGAATATTTTCCCAAGAAGAATATTACGTTATAGATACTGCCACCAAAGACAACTAAATACTGCCAACCTCTGGATGTATATTTCTTTTGACAGTACAAACTCTGTTGCATATGTCTTGTTGATTTTGTGCACTTGTGAACTGACAAACCACAGATCATATCGTCATCTGCCTTCGCTCTGTAACTTACAACCATCTTTCTGCAATGAGGTATAGACCTATAATAACATACATGTGACAAAGGTCCACATACAAAGATGATATTCATGTCACATCATTTGATAGTGTGGTCACTGTGGCTTTTGATGTTATACTATTGCAGTGAGGATACACTGAAGACAGTGTAGCATGTCCGCATGTTGCCTTTGTTAAGTATGCATACTGTTACATTTCATTGTGTTTTAATCATTTTATTGAAACTCTACATTTGCACTTTGATGATGAATAAATGAAGAACATTCCACAACACAGCATCTCCTAGTTTGCAAAATGTGGACAGGTATATACAGCATGTGGAACTATATTATATTGTTTATAGCAAATGTCAACCCCCACCCCCCATGAACCATGGACCTTGCCGTTGGTGAGAAGGCTTGCGTGCCTCAGCGATACAGATAGCTGTACCCCAGGTGCAACCACAACAGAGGGGTATCTGTTGAGAGGCCAAACAAACATGTGGTTCCTGAAGAGGGGCAGCAGCCTTTTCAGTAGTTGCAGGGGCAGCAGTCTGGGTGATTGACTGCTTTTCAGTAGTTGCAGGGGCAGCAGTCTGGGTGATTGACTGATCTGGCCTTGTAACATTAACCAAAACAGCCTTGCTGTGCTGGTCTGCGAACAGCTGAAAGCAAGGGGAAACTACAGCCGTAATTTTTGCCGAGGGCATACAGCTTTACTGTATGGTTAAATGATGGTGGCGTCCTCTTGGGTAAAATATTCCTGAGATAAAATCGTCCCCCATTCGGATCTCCGGGTGGGGACTACTCAGGAGGACGTCGTTATCAGGAGAAAGAAAACGCGTTCTACGGATCGGAGCGTGGAATTTCAGATCCCTTAATTGGGCAGGTAGATTAGAAAATTTATAAAGGGAAATGCGTAGGTTAGAGTTGGATATAGTGGGAATTAGTGAAGTCAGTGGCAGGAGGAACAAGACTTCTGGTCAGGTGAATACAGGGTTATAAATACAAAATCAAATAGGGGTAATGCTGGAGTAGCTTTAATAATGAATAAAAAAAATAGGAGTGCAGGTAAGCTACTACAAGCAGCATAGTGAATGCATTAATGTGGCCTAGATAGAAACAAAGCCCACGCCTACCACAGTAGTACAAGTTTATATGCCAACTTGCTCTGCAGATGCCAAAGAGAATGATGAAATGTATGATTAGATAAAAGAAATTATTCAGATAGTGAAGGGAGGCGAAAATTTAATAGTCATTGGTGACTGGAATTTGATAGTAGGAAAAGGAAGAGATAGTGAAGGGAAGCGAAAATTTAATAGTCATGGGTGACTGGAATTTGATAGTAGGAAAAGGAAGAGAAGGAAACGTAGTAGGTGAATATGGAATGGAGGTAAGAAATGAAAGAGGAAACCGCCTGGTAGAATTCTGCACAGAGCATAACGTAATAATGGCTAACACTTGGTTCAAGAATCATGAAAGAAGATTGTATACATCGAAGAAGCCTGGAGATACTGGAAGGTTTCAGATAGATTATATAATGGTAAGACAGAGATTTAGGAACAAGGTTTTGAATTGCAAGACATTTCCAGGGGCAGATGTGAACTGTGACCACAATCTACTGGTTATGAACTGTAGATTAAAACTGAAGAAACTGCAAAAAGGTAGGAATTTAAGGAGATGGGACGTGGATAAACTGACATAACCAGAGGTTGTAGAGAGTTTCAGGGAGAGTGTTAGGGAACGATTGACAAGAATGGGGGGAAAGAAATACAGTAGAAGAAGAATGGGTAGCTTTGATAGATGAAATACTGAAGGCAGTAGAGGATCAAGTAGATAAAAAGACGAGGGCTAATAGAAATCCTTGGGTAACAGAAGAGATACTGAATTTATCTGATGAAAGGAGAAAATACAAAAATGCAGTAAATGAAGCAGACAAAAAGGATCACAAACATCTCAAAAATGAGATCGACAGGAGGTGCAAAATGGCTAAGCAGGAAGGCTAGAGGACAAATGTAAGGATGTAGAGGCATATCTCACTAGGGGTAATATAGATACTGCCTACAGGAATATTAAAGAGACCTTTGGAGGAAAGAGAACCACTTGTAGAAATTTCAAGAGCTCAGATGGAAACCCAGTTCTAAGCAAAGAAGGGAAAGCAGAATGGTGGAAGGAGTATATAGAGGGTCTATACAAGGGCGATGTACTTGAGGACAATATTATGGAAATGGAAGAGGATTGTAGATGAAGAGGAAATGGGAGATATGATACTGCGTGGAGATTTTGACAGAGCACTGAAAGACCTAAGTTGAAACAAGGCCCCGGGAGTAGACAACATTCCATTAGAACTACTGATAATCTTGGGATAGCCAGCCCTGGCAAAACTCTACCATTTGGTGAGCAAGAGGTATGAGACAGGCAAAATACCCTCATACTTCAAGAAGAATATAATAATTCCAATCCCAAAGAAAGTAGGTGTTGACAGGTGTGAAAATTACCGAACTATCAGTTTAATAGGTCACGGCTGCACAATACTAACGTGAATTCCTTACAGACGAATGGAAAAACTGGTAGAAGCCGATCTTGGGGAAGATCAGTTTGGATTCTGTAGAAATTTTGGAACACGTGAGGCAATACTGACCCTACGACTTACCTTAGAAGATAGATTAATGAAAGGCAAACCTGCATTTCTAGCATTTGTAGACTTAGAGAAAGCTTTTGAAATATTGACTGGAATACTCTCTTTCAAATTCTGAAGGTGGCAGGGGTAAAATACAAGGAGCAAAAGGTTATGTACAATTTGTACAGAAACCAGATGGCAGTTATAAGAGTCGAGGGGCGTGAAAGGGAAGCAGTGGTTGGGAAGGGAGTGAGGCAGGGTTGTAGCCTATCCCTGATGTTATTCAATCTGTATATTGAGCAAGCAGTAAAGGAAACAAAACAAAAATTTGGGGTAGGAATTAAAATCCATCGAGAAGAAATAAAAACTTTGAGGTTTGCCGATGAGATTGCAATTCTGTCAGAGACACCAAAGGACCTGGAAGAGCAGTTGAACGGAATGGGCAGTGTCTTGAAAGGAGGATATAAGATGAACATCAACAAAAGCAATACAAGCATAATGGAATGTAGTCGAATTAGGTTAGATAATGTTGAGGGAATTAGATTACAAAATGAGATACTTGAAGTAGTAAATGAGTTTTGCTATTTGGGGAGCAAAACAACTTATGATGGTCGAAGTAGAGAGGATATAAAAGGTAGACTGGCAATGGCAAAAAAAGCATTTCTGAAGAAGAGAAATTTGCTAACGTCGAATATAGATTTAAGTTTCACGAAGTCGTTTCTGAATGTATTTGTATGGAGTGTAGCCATGTATGGAAGTGAAACATGGACGATAAATAGTTTGGACAAGAAGAGAAGCTTTTGTAATGTGGTGCTACAGAAGAATGCTGAAGGTTAGATGGGTAGATCACATAACTAATGAGGAGGTACTGAATAGAATTGGGGAGAAGGGAAATTTGTGGTACAACTTGACTAGAGGAAGGGATCGGTTGGTAGGACATGTTATGAGGCATGAAGGGATCACCAATTTAGTATTGGAGGGCAGTGTGGAGGGTAAAAATCATATAGGGAGACCAAGAGATGATTACACTAAGCAGATCAGAAAGATGTAGATTGCAGTAGATACTGGGAGATGAAGAATCTTGCACAGGATAGAGTAGCATGGAGAGCTGCATCAAACCAGTCTCTGGACTGAAAACCACAACAACAACAATAGCAAATTTTGTGTAGCTTTTTGCCAGATAATATCTCATTTAGCTCTTTCGTGGCTCTGCTGGTCATAACTGTCAGTTACATGATATTATTTCATCAGTGACTTGTGCTTCTCTGATCTTTGGATTCATTATGCTTCAAACATTGATTGTACACAGCTGTGGGATTTTACAGATGAATAACCCACCGACAGAAGGTGACTCATTGAAACTTGCAAGTGGAGGCGGAGGAGGAGACAGCTCTGCAGATGCTCAACCTGACATCAGAGCAGCAACAGGACTGGATCAAAGGAGCCAGCAGTGATAGGGCCAGGGACAACGGCGTGACGCTGACAAGCTCGACCAGAATTTGATGTGTCAGTGAGATGTCAGCAGAGTGCTGTTGGGCTTGACTGGGAGCAACAGCATTTGTGTAGCTCTTGATGATGAGAGGAAGGACTCGAGTAGAAACCAGGAGTGGCGTCTGGGTAACATCTGGACAAGTTAATTGTTCTGTTGCATGTAGCAACTCTGTTGATACAGTTGGAGGCAACGAGGTCATACTGAAGTGAGAGCCACATATGTGATGAGAGAGAGGAAAAAAAACAGCAACTTTAGTAGTGCACAGAGATTGATACCTACACTGTTAGAGCAAGCACAGTATGACAAAATCTAACAATCACTGGTGCGATGAAATCCACTACTTGTTGTCAAGTTTTGCATTGTGGCCAAAGCAGCCTTCCCCTATAGGGGATACTTGAGATAGGAAGAATAAATTAACTTTATTTATACCCATTAAATGAACACAACGCCGTTATTTGGGCACGAATCCACACTACATGGTTCCAGCACTCTGTTAAGTCACTGACTTTGTGCTTGGAGAGTTCTTAGAATGGTGGCACTGGTGCAGCCACATTGGTGGAGAGTGGTAGAGGTCAAGGACGGCCCAAAAGAGATGTCCCAGCAATTCGGAAGCTCTTAGCCAGGATGCAGTCGTCACTTGGTCTGGAGCAACTCTCGAAGTGAAACTGGTGCCTGGCCAGGCAGCATCCATTATAGCCACCCATTGATGGCTACTGTCATGATGTTCAGCGGACACGTGAGCTGTGAAGGAAGAATCATAGCCCGTGATGGCATTGTTGACTGCAGCGACTCTTGTGCTGCTAGCAGCAAAGCTGGTGCCTCATGTTACTGAGGCGGCTGTGGTAGATGCAGTTAACAGCAACTAAATGTGCTTTTGTTGTTGTAATACTGTTTTCCTGTGATATCCCACAGTACATGTCTGTGAGTGTGGTGGTTGGATCCCAGGTGGATACAATAGGTGCCTTTTACACTTAATGCCTTGCTACCATTTCTTTAGAGGCCACCATTATTTGCAACATGTTTGAACTAAGGACAGTTAAGAGGCCCCTCTATTACTGCATCTGCTTGAATCTGACATGGGATGTAGTAGGATTTTCAGTAGTAGAGGTGTATCGTACTGGCTCAGGTTCACTGTCACTTTCACTCAACACTTCATACTTGTTGATAATGAGACTGGGTGTTGTATGCTACACTCTTCCCTCACAGTGCTTCACCTGTACTGAGTATCTGATTCTGCCACTGGCATGCTACTTACAATCTGGTGAATGTATGTGTTGTAAATCAGTCTTCTTGAGAGTCTGTGGGAATATACAGGTACATTTCTCAGGATAGTTCTCTCAGCATATACACTTGCAATAGCTTCCAGTTGTTGAAACAAAGTCAAAGAAGCTTTGTATGAATTTGAGCCCATTCTTTCCGGCCTGGAAACAGTGTTCTCTTTGAGTTTTGGCTGTAATTAAGATCAGTGAATGTATATTCTTAAGTTATACAAATAAGGTAACTCATGTACCAACACTGACGTGTAATACTGAATGCCACAAACAAAAAACGGAAAGAAAAAACATGCTTTAATGAAAGAGCTATGATTACTATGCAAACTTCAATGCCTAGCATGTGCTGATTGTGAAGCTTTTTATTGAAAATTTATCACACTTTAGATTTATGACTTGACAAATAGTGTTAAGATATTGTAAAAATATTGGTATTATTAAATGGCTAACCCATTTCATGGCACAAGATCCCAGTTCCAGGCTGCCTGTCTAACTGTTTCAAGGAACAACAAATTTGATTTTCAGTATTTTGCATTGATCAAATTTAAAAAGTTTAAATGCTGTTACAATCTATTCAATAAGAGGTATACTCTTACGTTAAAGTTTTAACACAGTAAGACAATTATTATACATGGGAAAAGTGTATATGCCCTGAGCTAGCGTAACTCATCCTGTGGAAATACCCAAACTATATTTATCCAGTATTTGAGACTTGCAACAAAGTTTACATATAATTTCAAACTTTTTTTGGAATTCTTCCTCACTGACATCCACCACAAAATGAAGGAAAGAAACAACTGCATCACTTGATACATTTTCACTGTTCATGCAGTAAAATTGCTGCATCAGACATAACATTTTTGTTTATTACTTTGTTACTACTGACTCTATTCACAAAACGTTTTGCAGGCAGTATCCACATATACCACCGAATGTGCCTGAAAATAATATCATTTTATGACACATAGGTCAGGAACTATGATGGCATAAGCATTGAGATGCATGAAAACCTAGCTTTTGCTTAAACTGGAAGGCCAATTACCCAGAATGTATTTATCCAGTGTTTCATAATGAGAGAACTTGGTGGCTTCCAACAATCTCTAAACATTATTTCAAACCTTTTCTAAACTTTTCCTCTCTTACACGCTTAAATATGTGATGTTAACACAGTAACTCATCTGTAAAGTAATCAGAAGTTTGAAGTTGTTTTATCCATGGGAGTTCAACTCCTTACAGTATTGTGTGAAATAATATACTGCTGCAGTGACTGGTAAAATATATTAATGTAGATCACTGTCATAAATTTAGTACAAACATATTTCAGGTGACACTCATAAACCAACAAAGAATTTAGTATTCTTGAATGGCTGAACACAGCTGTCTTATGTCATACAAATTATGTTTTGAATGCCAGTCATAAATTACTGAAAATTTTAAAAATACAAAAATGTATCACAACTCATTGAAATTTTTAAACAGCCAGCAAAGCATAACAAGTATAAGTTATGGATGTTACATTAATTTGGCTTGTAGGATGTTGAAATGGGCCATTTGTAGGTGGAATTCTCTGAACAATGTGGTCCCATTTACATACAGAGGAAGAACCATAAGCAGGATGAATGTACAAATGACAAGTGGAATGCACAAACTTCCAATAACTTTTTCATATTACGAAGTTTACCAGCACCTTCTACACTAGCTTGTCAGTGATGAGCATTGTAGTTTCAATTTATTCCATTCAAGATCATGAAAACCAGGCATAGTCTTGTGTCACGTTTTTCCATTTGAATGAGCTCTTGCTCACATTTAGTATCACTCTATACTGGCGTAATAAAATGAAGTGCTAGTTCACATCTGATTCTCGCAGTTTAGCTTACCTCACTCTGTTTATTGTGCAATATAGTTTTATTAATTCAAGTTAAATAATTTCAATCTTGATTTTGCAGGCAGAAATGGAAGTACGTAGGTTGAAAGAGGAGCTGGACCGCCAGCATGAGAAACTACGTGACCTTCTGCAAGAGCAGGGCCGAAAAGTACAAGAAGAACGGGCAGCAGCAGAAAGACGATATGCTCAGCAAGTTGAGCAGCTGAGTTCTGATTTAGCCATGCAGTGGGATGCTGTCGGAAAGCTACAACTCGAACTAGAGCGGGAGCGTCGCATTGAAGCAGACTTGCGCCGTGAACTGCAGCAGAAAAATTGTGCTATAGAAGAACTCAAAAAGGAATTGCATACAAAAATTGGTAACTGATTATTGAAGACAGTAATTTTGCACTTAAATGCCTTCAGAAATCCTTATATATCTCTTCTTTCTTTCCCCTAGCATTTACCCTGTCAAGTATGGGGCCTGGTTTTCAGAATCTGGCAAATTTTTAATTTTTTTTTTAAATTTAACTTTGTGCCAGTTATCCTTCCTGACATCACATTTGTCAAGGTAGCCTAAGGAAGGGAAGTCGTGCAGTATCTGTCTGTGAATCATGTTTTGTTCTACGTATTATTGTATTTTAACTGTTTGTGTTTCATATTCTCTGAGGTGGAAGTTATGTACCAGCCGAGTATTTGCCTAATTGAGTCTGGGAAACCACCAAAAATCCACACTCAGGCTGGCCAATGTACCAGCCTACAGCCATTAGTCTTCTACACAGATTCATTCTGGATCTGGCCCACCTCCGTGAATAGTGCACTTATGCTATTAGACCATGTCTCAGAAATCCTTGAATGTGTTGCTAAAATGAGGGCTGTTTTCTAGCTTCACACATTAAGCTGATGATGAAAGTTCACAGCATTAAACAGATTTGACAAGGCACTCATAATTACTTTCTGAGTCTCTCATTGTGAGGCTTATACCAGCTTGTTGCAGCTACGTTGCAACAATGCATTCATCTTTCTCATTCTTTTTATACCTTTAGTATAATACTATTTTTTCCATCAGTCTGTCTTATTGTATTTTTACCCTTGTAAGTTATTTTACACCATGTGTTGTGTATGCATGTAAAATTTATTTTTAATATTACAATGGAAAATCCAGGATAGAATAATGACAGTGTTATTAAAAGGATAGACTGCTACCCACCATATAGTGGAGATGCTGAGTTGCAGACAGGGACATCAGAAAGACTGCTAAACAAGTAAGCTTTCAGCCGAAAGACATTCCTCTGAAGTAAACAACTTACAAATGTATTCACACAAACACAACTCTCACACAAGAACACTCGGCAGTCAGAGACAGATGTGTGAATTGTTTTTGTGTAGATGTGTGTACTCATTGTGGTCCAGAAAGTAGTCCCAGCTTGCTGCTCTTAGTTACACACTCTTACACTCACTCTGGATCTCATTGTTGCTCACAGCTGCCCCCCTACCATTCACTTTCCCCTCCTGCACTTTTTCTTGTTGTCAAGAGAGTTTCATTCTGCAGCGGAGTGTCCGCTGATATGAAACTTCCTGGCAGATTAAAACTGTGTGCCCGACCGAGACTCAAACTCGGGACCTTTGCCTTTCGCGGGTAAGTGCTCTACCATCTGAGCTACCGAAGCATGACTCACGCCCGGTACTCACAGCTTTACTTCTGCCAGTATCTCGTCTCCTACCTTCCAAACTTTACAGAAGCTCTCCTGTGAACCATGCAGAACTAGCACTCCTGAAAGAAAGGATATTGCGGAGACATGGCTTAGCCACAGCCGGGGGGATGTTTCCAGAATGAGATTCTGGATACTTTTATAGTCTTTAGGTTCAGTAACCTTCAAGAATTTATTGTACACAAATGTACTTTTCTCCCCATATAAAATCCCTTGGTTTGTTAAAACCATGTTTATTTGGTTTTAGCCATTCAAGGTGGGACACTTTCCCTGTCAGTTCCTGCGAAAGCATGAAGTACACTCTGAAGATAACATATGTGACTATCAATTGAGAAGACATAAACACTTGTCAACTGTGTTCATTATTGTTGAGAGCCATATATTGCTTTTCAATTTGATGACATTTCTTCTTAGAAATTGGTAGTGACATACTTTGCTCTTACTTTGTGAAACAGTGTTTTCGCTCTAAAATACTGTGAGGCCCACCCATAAAGCAAGTTTCCCTGGGATCATGAAAAGAAAGAAAACATGGTTTCATTGCAATACTTATTGGAAGAAACACAGGAAGTGTTGATCTGATTTTCAACATATTCACCACCATAATTCAGACCCTTATCATACCACTGGACCAACTTTTGCATTCCTGTGTCATAGAAGCCTACCACCTGGGATTGGAACCACTGTGTGATAACCATCTCTGCCTCTCTGTCAGTCTGAAAATGCAGACAGGAATTTTTTGAAGTTCCAGAACAGGCGCAAATCACAGTGAGCGAGGTGTGGGCTGTAGGGTGAGTGATCAAACACTCTCCAGCCAAACATTTGCAGAAGATCTGTTGTCTACTGAGCCATGTGTGTGGTTGAGGATTATTGTTCAGTAAGACAACACTGACACTAAGCCTCCCATGCCATTGCTCTGAATGGCCTACTGGAATTTCCACATTGATGCGCAGTAATGCTCAGCATTCACCATCTCACCTCTGGACAGCAATTCAACAAGAACTCCCCATCCGTACCAGAACACTGAACACAGCACTTGCCTCGTCAACACTGCTTGAATTTCGTTTTTTATGGAGAGCCACTGTGACTCCATTGCATTGCCTGCTGCTTGATTTTTGGGTTATTATGTGCAACCCACACCTCATCATCTGTGATGATCTGCTGCAAAAACTTGTTTCCATCATCACAGTACCTATGCAGAAAAATCAAAGCTTCCTTCCATGTGTTTTGCTTTGTGTTCTGGTCTCAGTTGCTACACCACCCACTGTATGCTCTATTTATGGAACAACAGGTGCTTCGTGACAATTTAGTGCAAGGAGTGTCATATTTCTGGAAACTGGCTTCTGACTTTCGTGATTGTGGAGTGACGATTCTCAATAATGCATTCCTGCACAATGTTGCCTGTCTTGATGGGTGTTGTGCCGCACTCGTCATCATGAACGTTTTGGCAACATGCTCCGAAGTCTCTGCTACAGAGATGCACTATCTCCTTGTTCATAACTTTAGGCGCATAGACTTGGTACAGGTGTCAATGTATTTCAGTCAGTGCTGTATTCTGTGCAGTCAAAAACTTTATCACCGACCGCATTTTACACATGGTGGAATTTGCTACAGAACTACCATGAGACCTCAGGAAGTCGTTAATGCCTGCACCATGTCACATCATTACTGTCATGTAAGCACAGTCGTTTTTTGCAACATATATACTTATGAGGCAAAACATTGTGACCACCTACTTAAAAGCATGTTGGTACACCCTGTAGCACAATTCAGTACTGATATTGCATGCCATGGATTCGACAAGTACTTGATAGGTTTCCAGAGGTTAGTGGCACCAGATGCCTATGCACAGATCACACATGTCCCGTAATTTATGGGCGGTTGGTTTATGGATGCGGAGCTGGTGCCCGATAGTGTACCAAGTTGGGTTTCATCGGATTCAGATAACCAGACTTTGGTGGCCAAGACATCAACTTGAGTTCGTTATCGTGCTCCTCAAACCATTGCAGCATGATTCTGGCATTGTGTTACGGGCAATTATCCTACTGGAAGATTCCACCACTGTTGGGGAAGGCATCAAGCATGATGGGTTACAGGTGGTCCCTAATAGTGTTTGCGTAGTCCACAGCTGTCATGGTGCCTTCAGTTACTACTGCAAGTCCCATGAAAGCCCAGATGAGTGTCCCCCCCTAGTGTGATAGTGCTCCTGTTGGCCTGTGTCCATAGTGTGCTGCATGTTTTGAGCAGCCTTTCACCTGGATGATGGAATCTGGAAGATCCTGTGCCCACTTAATCTTAACTGACGATGTTATTGGACCAGGATGGGAACTCATAGCGGTCCTGTGCCGGGCAACACCATGTTCAGCTGTGTGTGCTCCAAAACACTTGTGCCTGTGCCAGCACTTTACTGTGTCATCAGATGTGCCACAGATCGCCACTTATCGTACTTTAGAGAGTGGATATGCCTCCTATCACCATGTTCTGTGATGACGTATGGACGTCCAACCTCTTGTCTCCTACTCATAGTTTCAGCATTCTTCTACCACTTTCCATAGACGCTCACAACAGTAGCATGCAAACAGCCGACCAGCTTCATCATTTCCGAGATGCTCGCTCCCAGGCACTGGTCCACAACAATCTGGCTTTTGTCAGAGTCATCTAAGTTGGCAGATTTCACCATTTCTGCCTCTTATCATCACTAGAATGATTCCTCATTTGTTTCTGCTCCGCTCATATACTTCTCTTACTGTATCATGTGCCCTCAGCACCACCATGCAGCATACAAGTGGGCAGTGGTCGTAATGTTTTGGTTCATCGGTGTAGTTCACTAGGAGAGGGACGAGTGTGAAACTTTCTTATGGATGCACCTCATACCTGATTTACTATTCTGATTAGTTCATAATGTTTTTTTGTTCTGATTGGTTTGTAATGTTTATGGACGTTAAGCGATCAACCCACAGTTTGTTGGCTCTTATTATATAATCTGATTATCATTTGCACATAAATTTATCTCTGAACTTGCTGAAAACAGTCTTCCTGTTAACATAACTGTGTCTTACTGAAACTCACTCAGCTTTTGATTTGTGTACCACATACATTACACTAATTTCTCATTTATTTTCCTGTATTTGTTCCATTTTCTTCTTGCCAAGCAGTATATTATTGTACATTAACTTCACGATAAGGTAACCCCCCTCTGTTGCTCACACCCACGACACTTGCCATCCACATGATTTTCCCGTTCTGTTTTGTCTGTGTGATCTGCATTGAATTTGTGCCTTTTTCAGTACCTGTCTGATAACTCTCCATCCATTATTTTCAGCCATCATTGGCTTTCAGTTATGCAGTTTGCATTGTTTATGAAACACTATTGTAGCTGGAGGACACTATTCATCCATGCGAGAATTACTGCTACAACCTGAAACAAAGTAGTGTTTGTTATTTTATTACTTTCTTAGAGTCAGTACAACTTGGATATGCATAATTTTAGTTGTATCTAATAAATTACAGTTAATTTGATTTTTACCTAGAATACTTACCTACAAAAAGTAAATATTCACTATATTTTTAGTTTGTGGAATAAATGTCGAAGGAAAAACCTAGGGCAGAGTTTAGCAGAGATCCTGATGTTTGGCTGGAATGCTTGCTTGAGATGAGTGATGTAGATCCTTACAGTGATATTGCTGATTCATACTGATGTGTTGGTAAATGTGCCAACACCTTGTAGATAGAGGCGGCCTAAATGCACGCTATCTAACGCAGACGGGCGTGAATTCTGAAACAGGATAAGTAGTGAATGGTATGCAAGAAAAGTATGCAGCTCCTCGAATACTTATCTTTTATTCTTTGATGTGAATTACAGCATTCGTGATGAGACATTTCATACGATAACTATCAAACTATCACTTGCTATGTAAGGCTAATGGCGCCTTGCTAGGTCGTAGCCATGGACTTAGCTGAATGCTATTCTAACTGTCTCTCGGCAAATGAGAGAAAGGCTTCGTCAGTGTAGTCGCTAGCAATGTCGTCGTACAACTGGGGTCGAGTGCCAGTCCGTAACTCGAGACCTGCCTTGTGGTGGCGCTTGGTCTGCGATCACACAGTGGCGACACGCGGGTCCAACATGTACTAAATGGACCGCGGCCGATTTAAGCTACCACCTAGCAAGTGTGGTGTCTGGCGGTGACACCACATTCCTCCTCCGCAAATCAGCGAACGGTCGTGTTATAAGGCTTCCGCCCGTCGTGGGGAGGACCCCATGTTGACGTATGCGATGAGGTGGGGAGCCTAACAACAGGTGAGGCTGTGCCACCCGCACCCGGCCATTCGGTCCGAGGGGAGCTAGGAAACGCCTGAAAACCTAGTCCAGGGTGCACGTCAACATGCGGTGTATGCGCCCGTAAAGAGACAGGAGGGGCCGAAGGGTCGACCTCCATTGCGTCGGGGTACCCGACGCGCGATGACGTCATGTGGTCCGGAGCGGGCAAGAGTTCCATGGCGGAGGACAGCTGGTCACGGGAAGCGTTCGGCGGCACGTGACCCAGGGAGGCGCTTGGCGGCTGCAGCGAAGCGTCGAATGCAGGCGGCGCCGGCGGGAGAACAGGCGGCGGCGGCTGCGGCGGCGCGTCGCCATGGGGCAAAATGGAAGGCAGCGTCGGTAACACTTGGGGATGAGGCGAGCCAGTAGATGGGTCCCCAGGGCGCTGACCGGACGGCACCGTCGCTGAAAGCAGACGGGGAGCGGCAGAACCCGTGCGACGACAGAGGCGCAGCTGATTGAGATGCCAACGCACCTCACCAGAGGCCCCCAAAACCAAATACATCGCGCGGCCGAGGCAGCGAAGAATGCGCCCTGCGAGCCAACGCCGTGAACCGCAAAAGTTGCGATAGAATACAACGTCGCCTGGAGCAAAAGCAGGAGTCTGCCGCTGCACAGGAACCTGATGCGGCGGATGCAGCAAAGACATCAAGGTTCGATGAGGACGACCGTGGAGCAACTCAGCCGGTGAGCGACCATCTCGGGGCTGAGAGCGATACGAAGACAAAGAGAGCAACAACGCGTCCTCCCGAGAATGCGACTCTTTCAACTTCAACATCTGTGACTTGAAAGACCGGACCAATCGTTCAGCGGCACCGTTTGACTGAGGCGAAAATGGCGTGGATGTCAGATGTTGAATACCATTGGCCTGGCAGAATGACTGAAATTCGGCGGACATGAACTGTGGGCCATTGTCGGAAACAATAGTCTGCGGAAGACCTTCAATGTAAAAGATAGCAGACAACGCTTGGATGGTGGCAGAGGACGTCGTGGAAGACATCCGGACAACAAAAGGAAAATTACTGAAGGCATCTACCAGAACCAACCATCAAGCATTCCAGAATGGACCAGTAAAATCTATGTGCAAGCGTTGCCAAGGGGAAGTGGCTTGTGGCCATGCAAAGACTTTCCGCGGCGGTGCGGATTGTTGTTCGGCACATGCCATGCAAGAAGAACACATATTCGTAATCGCAGCATCGATTCCGAACCAAGTACAGTGCTGACGAGCAAGTTGTTTCGTTCGCACTATACCCCAATGTCCTTGGTGAAGAAGCCGTAAGACAGAGGACTGTAACGAACGTGGGACCACGACTCTGGACTGATCATTATCAGAACGCAACAACAAAACACCACGTCGAACCGAAAAGTCTCTCCTTGTGAGCAAAAAATCGGCGAACCAACGGATCCTCGATCCGAGACTGTGACAAAGGCCATTGCGTAGCAACAAAACGCAAAACGGTAGCAAGGACAGGGTCAGCAGCTGTGGCTGTAGCTACATGACGAAAATCAATCGGAAACGATTCGACCACTTCATCGGTTTCCGAATCAATGAACATGCAAGCAAGGTCGGAAGAATCGAATGCTTTATCCTCAGCAACAGGCAAACGGGACAACGCATCGGCGTTTCCGTGCTTAGCAGTGGACCGATACAAGATATCGTAGCGGTACTGCGAGAGGAAAATAGACCAGCGAATGAATTTCTGCGCTGTACGCGGAGGTACAGGCTTGTTCGGATGAAAAAGCGACGTCAAAGGTTTGTGGTCTGTGATGATGGTAAAATGACGACCATACAAGAAATCATGAAACTTAGTAACACCAAACATGAGAGCCAAAGCTTCTTTCTCTATCTGCGAGTAATTTCTTTGCGCAGACGAGAGCAATTTTGACGCAAAGGCAATAGGGCGATCATGCGAGCCAACTTTGTGCGCAAGCACAGCACCGATCCCGAAATCCGATGTATCTACCATCAACAAAAGGGGTTTCTGGGGATCGAATGGCGTAAGGCAAGTATTAGAAAGCAACGCCGATTTCAACTGGCGAACAGCGCGTTCGCATTCCGTCGTCCAGAGAAACGGAACACCCTTACGGCGTAAGCTATGAAGCGGAGCTGAAATGGAAGAGGCATTGCGCACATTCACTCACACCTTGTGATGCTAAATCATTTAATGTTCTTGCGACCTCATCACGCAATGCGTGGGGAACATTGCGCGCTCGGAAAAATTTCGGTTGCGCGTTTACTTTCAGTTCCAAATATGCTTCATAGTTCTTAGCGCAACCAAGGCCCGGTGCAAAAATGTCTGCAAATTCTTCACATAGCCGAGAAACACTGTCTGAAGGCACAGTCTGGTTCACAGATAGGACCTGATTTACAATAGACATGTTAAACAACTGAAATAAATCTAAGCCAAACAAGTTCACTGCAGTAGAAGAACGGAGAACGTAAAATGACACAAGTTTTGTTTGTCCCTTATATGTTGCAAGAAGGGTGCACTGTCCTAACACAGGGAGAAGCTGTCCTGAATAACTTTTTAACTAAACATTTGCGGCACGCAACGGAGGTTTGCCCAGTTGTTTGTACATGTCGTGATTGAGCAATGAAACTGCAGCTCCGGTATCGAGCTGGAATGGTACGACCGTGCCATTAAAGTCCAAATCTACAAAAAGTTTATTGTCCTGCTGACGACAAGAGCGACTGTCTTGTGCAATTTGAACTGATACAGGTACAGCATCACTTGCTAATTGACGCGATTTCCGGCGACGTCGACGCACACGTTTTGTGGGACGAACACAGTCACTGTTGGAGAAAGTGGCACTGGACGAAGTGGAATTAACTACATGAATGTCCATGGGGCTGGAATGGTTGTGATTGTCTGATCTGAGCTTTTTCTGGCAAACACTTTGAACATGTCCTTTCTTATTACAGAAAAAGCAAATAGCTTGGCGTGACGGGCAATTTTCACGCGAATGTCTAGTTGCACACCGTGGGCATGATTTCACTGCATTTGATAGCTGGCGCGGCACACCTGGTTTAAAGCGTGGCGGCAGCTGTGCGGACGTGTGCGAGGGCAGTTTACCGGGCCGCTTAGCGCGCCCGGCGGGCCGGTTAATGTTACACACGGCTGGCGAAGTTTCAAATGATTCCTGAGCAAAGTCAAGCGTGTCTTGTCTATCCAATATGTCTATCACTTGTTGAAGGGAGGGATTAACTAGTTTCAAAATCTGTTCCCGTATGCGAACATCAGAAACGTTCTGTGCAATTGCATCACGCACCATAGTATCTGAATAAGGAAGGCCACAGTCACATTCAAACGCACAATCCCTAGTAAGGCCTTGCAAAGTTGCAACCCACTCCCTATTAGTTTGACCGGCCGTACGTTTTGTACGAAAGGACGTATACCTTTTTGCAACGACATTTACTGTTTCTTTGAAATAGGCGTCCAATGCCGACAAAGTTTCTTCGTAGGACAGAGTTGCTACGTCGCGTCGGGGAAACAATTTCACTATCACACGGTCCGTTTGCACGCCGACACAAGACAATAAGTGAGGCTGCCGCTCGTTACCTTGAATTCTGTAGGCAGCGAGATGAAATCCAAACTGGCGGGACCACTCAGTCCAGGTCTCGTGCTGTGCATCAAAATTGCGAAACTGCGGTGCAACTGCAGGTTGTGGCTGCGGGAGCGATGAAGTGGCGGCTGCCGCATCGGTTTGAATGGCACGTTGACCCTGGACGAGCTGTCCAAGGGCATCCAATAACGCCTGCGTCTGCTGATTCTGCAAGCGATAAAATTCGGACAGTACATCTGGAGATTGTGGCGAAGCCATGACACAAGTAAATGTAAGCAATTAGAAAGAACAAGACCCTTTCCGTTGTCTCGTCGCCAATGATGTGTTGGTAAATGTGCCAACACCTTGTAGATAGAGGCGGCCTAAATGCACGCTATCTAACGCAGACGGGCGTGAATTCTGGAACAGGATAAGTAGTGAATGGTATGCAAGAAAAGTATGCAGCTCCTCGAATACTTATCTTTTATTCTTTGATGTGAATTACAGCATTCGTGATGAGACATTTCATACGATAACTATCAAACTATCACTTGCTATGTAAGGCTAATGGCGCCTTGCTAGGTCGTAGCCATGGACTTAGCTGAATGCTATTCTAACTGTCTCTCGGCAAATGAGAGAAAGGCTTCGTCAGTGTAGTCGCTAGCAATGTCGTCGTACAACTGGGGTCGAGTGCCAGTCCGTAACTCGAGACCTACCTTGTGGTGGCGCTCGGTCTGCGATCACACAGTGGCGACACGCGGGTCCAACATGTACTAAATGGACCGCGGCCGATTTAAGCTACCACCTAGCAAGTGTGGTGTCTGGCGGTGACACCACACATACAATGAGGATTGTGTAAATGAAAGCAGTCGTGATTCGGGAACAGAACAAGAACTGTTCAGAAAATGATGAATTTGAGTCACAGGAAGAAATGCTTCAAGAGGATGTATTTCTTTTATGAAAAGATGGAATAATTAAATGGAGGAAAAGTAAATTTTCTACCATTGTTTGAATAAGAGCTTGTAAAGTTATTAAGCATTTACTTGGACTGAAAACTGATGCTCATATAACAGACAGAAACAGATATTAAGTTATTCTTGAATGAAAATGTAATTAATACCCATTGCTGCAGCGTATACTAATATGAAATTTGTGGTAAATTGTGGTAAATTTTCTAGGGGAAGGAATGCTAAAGAAACTGATGTCTTTGAGAGCAGAGCTCTATCAGTTGGTAATATGTGTGTGGATCTCTGAGACATTCTAGAAATAGTTTATCAAGCTTGTGGGATAACTCAAAAGGGCAACAGAATTGAATCATGCTACTTGTGCATGAATAAAAACCAATTCAGGCTGCACTTGAGATG
Source organism: Schistocerca americana (assembly GCF_021461395.2). Lineage (NCBI taxonomy): Eukaryota > Metazoa > Arthropoda > Insecta > Orthoptera > Acrididae > Schistocerca > Schistocerca americana. The sequence goes on along the minus strand of NC_060120.1, from coordinate 738,025,569 downwards.
TCTCAGATTTCATAGTATCCTTGATAGAGGTGTTCACAGAGAGAATGATAAATTGGCTGCTATCTAGAGATACTGGAGCTATGTGCAAACAATTGCCAAAAATATTTGTCACCTAGTGTATGCCTTACTGTATGTGTATACTAAACAAATAAAATTTATATATAAATAAAACACTTCTAAAACCATCCATTTACACTGGTAGAAGTGCCCAAATACACTGTTTATGTCATGGGTGACACCTGTCATCTGCACAAGTAACCAAGTCAGGAATTATCGCACGAGTAACGCAGGGTTAATGCACTGCTGTATGTCATCTCTTTTGTATTAATAACACTTAAGGTACAGAGTCTAGAAAGTACTGTACGAAACATTTAATGGGTTGAAATCCTTGCATTAAACAGTTCGTGCGCTAAAATGCTCTTTCAGGGTTGGTCTGTTAATTAGAAGCCGTGAGTGGTCAGATAAGTTTAATAATTCAGTAGCAGCTTTTCTGTGACAATGTAAAACTGTTTCTGATATCTGCTCATGAAACAAGTGTGCTCCTAGAACTTAAACACAGTTTCCCCCATTTGTAATCACTTTTCTAGAGAGGTTTTTATCAGTCATTTCCATTTATTTCAAACTGTTGATGTATACAATAGACATTTTTTAGCAATTCTAAATGAACTTTTTAAAGTTTTCCCACTTCCTTTTTTTTTATGCAGTCAGATGTAGAGGGCTGCGCACAGCTACAAAATTCCTGTTCCACCAGGTTCTGTTTCCTACTTTTGCCCTCTATTTCGATATGCAGCAAGATCTTATGGATTCCATCTCTCCGCCTTTTCTTTGGTCTTCCTAGTCATCTTCTTCCATGGGGAGTAAACTCCGTGGATTTCAGTTTCAAAGACTATTGATGTTTCCCATACAAATTGTTTGGTTCTCATGAGACCTACAATATTTAGTCTGTTATAGATCTCATTTAGATTACAATGATGCCAGATCCTCCATTCCCCAGTGATATCAGCTTGTAACAGACCATAGATCTTCTAAAAACTTTCCACTTGAAAACACACTGGACACTGCAAGTTTCACATCTGTACAGCACTATGCGTTGGATCTGTTTTTGTACAGCTGAACTTGGAAATTCCTTGAGATACCGCACAATTGAAAAAGTTGACTGAGACTGAAGTACAGTTGGTCTGTGATTTTGATGCTCACTTTGATTTCTGCATCACATGATGTGTCCTCTCTAAAGGTCACCACCAGATATTTAAAATTGTCAACCATTTTGTAGGATCAGATTCTATCAGCAGTTGGAGCGAATCTCTTGAATAGGCATGAGTCCTGCTCAATACCAGATACTTGGCCTTCAGTTCATCCACAAGGAGACTAATCTTGCTCACTGCCACCTCTACGCTGTTGCTTATTCCTTCATTATCTTTTCGGGTGCCAAGTTGAACAATATTAGAGACACACCATCATCTTGTATCAGCTGTGTGATTATATCAAAGCTCTATGTGACTTCACTCCCAAACTTCACTTTGTCTTTTGAGTAAGTGAGAAAACTCTTAACTAGGTGTTGAGTTTCGTGTGTATTTCAAACTCGTGTATTTCATCAGGCTTTCCCAGTGAATGCAGTCGTACACTTTCTTAAAATCCATGAAGAGCACAGGAAGGTCTTTACCAAATACTCACGTCTTCTTGGTGGTAAGCTGTTGCCATGCTTTCTGAAACACCCTGATATTCACAACTCATTTCTTCTGCAAATGGTGGGATTCTCTTCAGTAAACAGTTTATAGCAGATGCACATGAGTGTGATTGCTGTGTACATGATGCGGCCCCTTTAGTCAACTTCCTTGTGTGTAGGACAGATGACTGCTGTCTTCCAGTCTTCTGGGATCCTCTTTGTTACTTGGTGAATTCTCCTGTGAAATCTCTCCCCTCCAGCTTTATTGACTTCCATATGGGTTGCATCTTCTCCTAGACTTTTGTTCTTGTTCAACTTCATTATCAAATTCTTCATTTCTTCCAGTGTAGATGATGCGTAATCTAAATCTATAAAGTCACGAGTTGGAATTCAAACAGATCTTTAGGTTCATCACAGTTGAGGTGCTCCCTGAAGTATTCTTTCCATCTTTTAATGATGTTGAACTCATTGGTGAGTATGGTCCCTTTATTGCCCTTGACAAACTTTTATGGGTATGGTATCTTTTCTTAAAGATGTTATGTTTGTGGTACATTTTTTGAGCCCCTTTTTCTGAGAAATCTTGTTGAAACTTCTCTGTCATTCATTTGAGTTACATTCTCTTTGCTATCCTTCAGCTTTGCTTGGGCAGTTCTTTGTACTTCTTCGAACTGTGTTTTGTCTTGATCAAAATTTGTGCTTTTGTCCAGATCTCCTTGGCTTGTTTCCTCTTGGCTAATGCTTTAATGCAGTCATTGCCAGACCAAATCTTCTTTCCCCTGACCTTCTTATTAATGACTACGTTTGCCACCTTTCTTCTGTGTTCTTTTGTGAATCTTTTTCCTTCAGAATTTCAAAGAAGTTGCTGAACTGTAGGTGAAATTCACCTTTCTCTGCAGTGTCTCAGAGAATATCGATGTGGTAGTGTACTACTTTCTTAAGACTGTTTTTGACTTTGACTTTGGGTTTGGATTGAACATGTAGCCAGTATTTTACTAGGAAGTAGATCCTCCCACGCTCTGTACCCTGTTCTGTCTTTACACCCATCACTTAATTCTTTGATTTTACATCAGCTGCAATATGATATATTTGACTAATTCTTTTAACATCTGGTGACACCAAAGTTCCCTTGTGTATATTCTTCCTTTGGAAATTTGTACTACTTGTGAATATCACTTTCTGTATTGCAGAGGTGATGAACATGATAGCATTGTTGTTGCTGATTTCTTGTAAACTGTTTCTTCCAGTTGTTGAATTGAGTACACCTTCTCTTCCCACTTCAGCATTCATGATGCCTGGTTGGACTTTGCAACTGTATGCAGAATGGTATCCACCATAGTCCCCAATGCCACACACAATTTGTCCATTGTTTGGGGAGTATTTCCTTTTGTGAGAACATGGAAGTTCACAAGTGACATTTAACATCTCTTTGTGTCTATTATTAATACTGCAATTCTAGTGGTCACTGATGAAAATTCAGATGTATTAGCAGCTAGAGCCTTACTCGCACAAAATACAATACGTAATTTGTGCTCTGGATCACAGGTTCCATGAAAGATTGCATGTTTTTCTACATAAAGGGTAACCATTATCCTCCCAGCGAACTTCCTGTAAAGGGACTAAAAGCACCTCCTTGACTAGACTGACTTAGGCACCTGTTTTGTAGAAACTGTGAATATTCCATGTCCAAACTCATATACCTTGTTTTCACATTTTTCATCTATTTTGTATTATGAAGATTGGAGGAGTCCTTATTTCTGTTTACCATTACCAAGTTTTCTGTGATGGGGTTGTAACTCATCACCAATCCCCAAACTGGACGACATGGGTTTTTGTTTTTGGCAGTAACCTTCCACTGGATGAACTGCTTTCCTTGTAGCTGCCGAGGTTTGTCTACTCTTTCCTTAAAAGAATGAAAGGATGGAGACAGGAAGTAGGAAGATACGGCACTGTGAGGGACACTATCTCTGGTTCATTGACTAAGACGTGTCTAGCTTGAGAGAGTGTGTGAGTAACTATGCTACTGGCTGCATAGCTCTTAGTTCTATGAATGTGCAAACCTCTCTGCCTGCAAGGACAGTGCTGTTTTAAGGATGTGTTTCCAGAAGAGAAAATTTTCCCCTCACTGCACAAAATATATTATTTGAATCTGTGTTACACAATTTCATAATGTGAATTCTGCGCCTGTTGTATTAAATCTTAAATAATACTTTTTTCATTGTGTGATGAAAAGTGCTGGTGCTCACTCATCTGCCAGATTCTAATGTACAGCAGGTCTCCAGAGTGAGGCGTCACAGAACGCAGCAGAACGTGGTTCCTTGGAGCAAGAGCTTACTTCAAGTAGACTCATGATTGAGCGAGCTGAACGTGAGGCACGGCAGGAAGCAGCTCGACTTCAGGCTGAAATAACAGCACTTCGACAACGTCTCGATCGTGCTGATGGAGATCTCTTGCACAGCAGGCGTGAAAACCTACGGCTTTCTGAACAGGTTGCATCACTTGAGCGAGAGGTATTGTTTCTTCCCATCTTCTAGTTTATATTGTTAAGGCCTGTGTTGGAGGTACAGTGTATAGATGAATAGTAGGGAATAACATCAAAATATCAGGTGGCAAATTGTTGCAATCTGTAGCATCGAAAGTATTGCGAATAATAATCATGATTGTTATTGTTTTATATTATTGTAATGGGCTGCTCATTACATATTGCACTATAAGATTTTGGGGAATGGTTAATGGTGTCGAGTCCTTCTGTTATTTACACAGATTCACATGTAAGTTGGATTGACATGGCTTGATTTCCCAAGTTTGTATCATCCAGTTTAGACTTCATATGAGCTTTATGAGAGTATTACCATTTATTTGAATTGTTACTATTATTGTAAATACCGTACCAAATACCTTACCAATTGTCTTCTCATTAAATTATCTGGTAAAATGGTAATTTCATGGAAGGGTGGAAGATATTCCTTACATGAGGAGTCATTAGGTTTGTTTGAGCAGCAATCACAGATAATTTGCACAGTGAAGAAGAGTTTCAAGTTATTTGTACTTTTTGCATTGCTAGAACACGTATCCTGCTTTGTTATTTGGTCACCAGTAGCATTTTTTATTGTAATATGTAAAAAACAGATATGATATGAAAATAATTATCAAGCACTGAACCTGTAATGTCCTAGCTAAACAAGGAAAACACTGTATGTATTTATGTTGGCAAGTGGGACATTGGGATTACTTGAGAAAATACTGGAAATCATTGGAATTAACAGCCTGAAAGGGGCTATTATCTTAACCCTTTTGTGGGTGCATTTTTTGTAACAACACAGTGATGATAATTGTTTTACTATCCTGTTAGAATTGTGGTCAACTAACTATATTTATTCTTTGATAATTTTATTTTTGTGATTTATGACCAAAAACTGTGCTGGTACATGTATCATCATGGCGCCTTTGTGAGATATTAAAACTATGATGGTAAATGGATTTCCCTCTTCCCTTTTGTGAGCTGTTACGTGTCGCCATTATACATAAAAATTAATGAACAGTGTTTTCTGTTTTTATTTTATGTTTTTTTTATTTTATTTAAAAAATAGATATTGAAGTTTACCTACCACAATGTGAAAACAATCCCAGAAACTTTATCACGCACTAAATGTATGAGCTGATACAGGTCACAATAATGTATATTGCAGAAGCAAAGCATTGTGTTTCGACAACTGCAGTGATCCCACAACAAACAGAATCTGATTATTGTAGCAATTTTCATACATATGGTGCAATGTACTACCATGAGATGTCAGGCATAGACAGAGATGGTAAGACATATTCCCAAGAGCTTTGGGATACTGCTAAGTTGGTGGTAAGTGTGCTTCCCAAGGACCACAAATGACAGATTAATTCTGTGTAAATATACTTCCCAAGCCCCTTCCAGAAACTACTTTGATGGCAACCACACTTCCCAAGAACCATTAGAAAACTGTTGTTTGGTGGGATCTATACTTCCCACAGTGCTGAAGGCTATATTTCACAACAAACAGTAACTGCAGCTGGTGCAGCAGACTGCCACTAGATGCCAGGAGCATACAGAAGTGGTTAACACATGTTCTCGTAAATGCTGTAAAGAAATGCATTTAGTGGAAAGTATTTCCCCCATGGCCTGTGAAAGGGTTAAGGGCAAAGATTTTTGTTGTGTGAACAAGGAAATTCAGTTTATATCTTCTACTTTAGCACGAGCATTCAATTATTTACTTTTACTTCCAAGAGACATAGAAGTTCTCAATATGCAGAAACTGCCAAGATGTGAATATTGGAGGAGAGGTCTTTTACGTGTGTGTATGTTGGTTGGGAACAATGTCTGATTGAGATGGAGAGAGTGATCGGGCTGTGCTATGTTGTTCATTGAATGTAGCATACTTTTCTCAAGTTACAATTTAATGATACGTGTTTGCCATTTTAGATTAATTGGGATCCACAAGCCTAAAAATAAGTTTGCAACTCAGGGTATATTTTAGAAACATCAGTTTTGACATGCACTCATTCTTGTGTTTATATATTAAAGTTCAGGAAGGCTACACTGCTTAGTATCAAGTTGAAATTAATTTGCTGTATCATTAAATTTTCAGCATCCATAGAGGATCTCGGTCAATTTTGTTGATAAGCAATAGTGGCTAATTAACACTCTTGGGTTGTTTGGTCGAAAGCTCTTTCATTCTTCTATTAATATGTTTTAATGAAAACAGTTAACAGTGAAGTGAAGTGGATAATGATATTAAAAAATTCCACAAAATATATCATATACATCACACGTGGAAAATGTATTGTGATGATGAAACAGTGTATTTTGGCCAATCCATAATTGATCAAAGAATGATATTCTGTAAATATGAAACTTAAATGACACAACTTAGAAATAACATGAAACCTGAAGAAGATTGCACAAAGGTGTCAAAATATGTCTTCTGAACAAAATGTTGTGTCGCAAACTACTAACTAATTTCGACTGCCCAGTAGTTTTAACATAAATTTGGTAATGTGCAGACATACATACCATATAGCATTAATAGATCATACATTATGTCATAAAAGACACAAATAATGAGAAAATACTGGAAGGTCGTAGGAATTTGCAACCCTAAATTTTGGCACAAAATGAGTGGTTTGTTCATATGGCAGTGGCTCCCTACTAATCTTGTTGTAATTTCTATCCTTGGTAAGGGACATGTGTCAGTTATGCTTGGGTCTTTACTGTACGCTTGAGATCACCACAGGTTTGATGGGACTCAGAGTTTGTTAACTGTGACCAATTGGTATGTCTTTTGAACTGTGACCAATTTGTGTATGAAATACGATGTACTGTTAGATTAGATTAGATTAATACTAGTTCCATGGATCATGAATATGATATTTCGTAATGATGTGGAACGAGTCGAATTTTCTAATACATGACATAATTAGGTTAATTTAACAACATACTTAGGTTAATATAACAACTTTATTTTTTTTGTGTTTTTTGTTTTTCTTTATTTTTTATTTTTATTTTTCTTATTTTTTAAATATTTTTTTTTCTTTTTTTTCTTAATTTATGTCTAAAAATTCCTCTATGGAGTAGAAGGAGCTGTCATTCAGAAATTCTTTTACTTTCTTCTTAAATACTTGTTGGTTCTCTGTCAGACTTTTGATACTATTTGGTAAGTGACCAAAGACTTTAGTGCCAGTATAATTCACCCCTTTCTGTGCCAAAGTTAGATTTAATCTGTCAAAAATTACAGATAGGTGTCAGCTCTGAATGCAAAGTGGGCTGAAAACCCTTTTGCACACCCCAATTCTTGATTCAGTAGGATGGAAAATAGGTCACAGGTTTCATTAATTTGTTGCTATGGCATGATTTCGAGATAACATGAGCTGAGTCCGCTATGGTAAACTGGTATTTGTTAAAAGAGAGATTTCTTCTTGCTAAATGACCACGAGTCTCAAATAGGTCACAGGTTTCATTAATTTGTTGCTATGGCATGATTTCAGAGATAACTTGAGCTGAGTCCACTATGGTAAAGTTGAATTTGTTAAAAGAGAGATGCTAAACGACCACAAGTCTCAGCTGTCTAGTGACCAGAATGTATGTTCCTTGGTCAACCCACACCCCTTTTACAAGAATTGGAATTTGGCAGAATCCTGGTAACACTATGCCACACCATGGAAGTGGAGGGAACCCCAATTGGATATATGTTTTCGCTGATAACAATGTAGCTGTTGTGTCTGTGTTGATATGGAGCTGAACTGAATTCCTGGCTATCTGTAGGTTACTCGCAGCACTTTTGTTGTGCTTCCCCTTGCATCACATGAATGGGATTTACTTGCATGGGTTTCACCTCTTAGTGCCACAACAAACAAATACCACACGGCCTGACCAACCAAAATTCGTGCAATATTCTTGGAAGTTTGGGCAAACCTTGTGAGAATGGTGGAAGAAACAATTTGGGCAAGAGGAGAGCTCCATATGGCACCAGCATGGCGGTCTATTCCATGGTGTTGGACAATGACCTTTGGCTAGCCTGTCATACCACTTCAAAAGCCTGTCTATAGCTAGGACATCATCTACCCTAAGGTCGGCTAATATCAGTGCTTCCACCTGGACATGTTGTCTCGAGTGAACACATCTGCTTACGACTACCTACAGTTGTTTGCAACGAACTGAAATTTCCAGTGCTGGCTGATACATTGAAGTTAAGTAGGCCATTGTTATAAGGCTGACTTTGTGTTCCGCATAGTTGGAGGAGGACAGTTTTTCTGATAACACTTTATGACAGCACAGTCTGTTGCCAGCTCAAGAATGTTCCACTCACCTTTTAGTGATTTCTTTTGCTGTGCACGGCTCTCCTGAAGCTGTGAGTAGTGTTTTTCAGCTTCAAAAGCTGTAAGAAAAATTTCCACACCAAACATGTTGACAGTGTGTAGACGTTGTTTTCTAGTTCCAGACTTGGCTAACTACCAGATGAGAGAAAGTTGTAGAGTGAAAACTGTAATATTGTTACTTTCAAGTACAATTTTATGCCACCAAGTCTGTGCTCATTACAGTTTGAAATGTGACTTTCATTTGTACAGCACAATCACTCTTCATAGCCGGTTCAAGGTCTCCACCATCACCTCTCACTGAAAAGACACATGGATTGTCTGTTTATTTAGTACTTGCTCAATACCTGGCTAGTGTTCACTTTGAACTATCAGTGCTAGGTTATGATTGTACAATACACCATACAGAATTCAAGTTAGTTGAAGTAAAGTCACATAGAAAATTCTGAACTCGCACTTTCGTCATTTACGTTCATTAGTAATACTTTCCAGCACTCCATGATCTTTTAAATCTCATGGCAACTCAAAATTCAGATGTCTTTGTAGAGCTCAGCACAAACACGTCTGATCATCACTGTATCTGAATACTGAGTCTTTTAGATTCCAGATAGCAATACCAATTATGGTACAGATACTCGTGAAAGTGCAGTCTTCTGATTGGGTGCATCCAAACTCAGCCAATCAGCTTTTGAGTTTGATCCATACCAGCCTGCATTTTCCATTATGAACCACTCACATTATCAAGTTATTTTAGACATATGTATTAAATAATATGCATCAGCAAAACAAATAACAACTTAATTCCCTCTGTAGATGTCAACATTTCTGTAATACCTTTATTGTTCCGCCAGTACTGTAAACTGGCATATTACAATATACAAAATTACCCATTATATGTGACCCATTGACATACACACTTCCATACACTCAGCTATTTACAGCTGCAAATATTCACATGCCAGATACATACCACATTTGTTCCTTCATTTGTTCAAGTAAGAAAACATTTGCAATTGGCAATACTTAATAAAAATGTTAAAGACACCAAAATTGAAATTTATTTCATTTTACGTGTAATCTTTTTTGTTTGCTACTGAAAAGCTAGTTATTTAATTAAATCTTCCATTGACTAGTTATGAACTTACGAGGATGTTACTGATTTTTGTAAGTTCTATATTTGGTATTAGATTAGATTAGATTAGATTAGATTTACTTTCATTCCAATTGATCCGTAGTGAGGAGGTCCTCCAGGATGTGGAACATGTCAGAAAAACAACAATACATGACAAATATTTAAACTAAAACAAATAAGCTAATGTACCATTCCACAGGTCCCAAGTGGAATGATCGTCATTTTTTAATGAACACTAAGAGTCATTTTACAAATACTATTGCACTGAATTTAAAATAAAAAAGTTTTATATTTATTTATAAGGTAAGAAACATGTAATACAACTACTGTAATACTTATTTACAATGAACACATTACTGCACTGAAATGGTGCAGAAGTTAGATTATACTTACACACACACACACACACACACACACACACACACAAATTTTCAGTGAACACATTACTGCACTGAAATTGTGCAGAAGTTATGTTGTACTTATATACAAATCAGTTGGTTTTCCTCAGAAATTCATCAATGGAGTAGAAGGAGTTGGCCACCAATAAATCCTTTAGGCTTCTCTTAAACTGAATTTCATTGGTTGTTAAGCTTTTTATGGCTGCTGGCAAGTTATTGAAAATGTGTGTTCCTGAATAATGCACACCTTTTTGTACAAGACTAAGTGACTTTAAATCCTTGTGAAGATTATTCTTATTTCTAGTATTGATTCCATGAATTGAGCTGTTGGTTTGAAAAAGTGATATATTTTTAATGACAAATTTCATTAAGGAATAAATATATTGGGAAGCTGTAGTTAGTATCCCTAGTTCCCTAAACAGGCTTCTGCAGGATGTTCTTGAGTTCACACCACATATAATTCTTACTGCACGTTTTTGTGCCCGGAAAACTTTAGCTTGGCTTGATGAATTACCCCAGAAAATAATCCCATATGACATTATGGAATGAAAGTAAGCATAGTATGCCAGCTTTTTCATTTTTATATCCCCTATGTCTGACAAAATTCGCATTGCAAACAGAGATTTGTTAAGACGCTTCAGCAGTTCTGTGGTGTGCTCCTCCCAGTTGAATTTATTATCAAGCTGTAATCCCAAGAATTTAACACCGTCCACTTCTTCTATCTTCTTGTCATCATATGTTAGACATATACTCTTGGGACACCCCTTACAAGTTCTGAACTGCATGTAGTGTGTTTTTTCAAAGTTTAGTGACAAAGAATTGGCTAGGAACCAGTGATTAATGTCTACAAATATTTTATTGGCTGATCTTTCTAAGACTACACTTGATTTGCTATTTATTGCAATGTTTGTATCATCAGCAAACAAAACAAACTTGGCATCTGGTAATGTTACTGATGAAAGGTCATTGATATACACAAGAAAAAGTAAGGGCCCCAAAATGGAACCTTGTGGGACCCCACATGTAATTAGTTCCCAGTTGGATGATGCCTGATAGCTTGATACATGTCTCTTTCCTAATAACACCCTTTGTTTCCTGCCAGAGATATAAGATTTGAACCATTTTGCAGCATTTCCTGTTACACTATAATATTCTAGTTTACTTAAAAGGATATTGTGATTTACACAGTCAAATGCCTTTGACAGATCACAAAATATACCAGTTGCCTGCAATTTTTTGTCTAATGAATTAAGTACATTTTCACTGTAAGTGTAGATAGCCTTCTCAATATCAGAACCTTTTAGAAATCCAAACTGTGACTTTGACAGTATGTTATTTGAGATAAGATGGTTATAAAGACGACTGTACATTACTTTTTCGAAAATTTTTGAGAATGCTGGCAACAGTGAAATTGGACGGAAATTTGATGCTATTTCTTTATCTCCCTTCTTAAACAGTGGCTTAACTTCAGCATATTTCAGCCATTCGGGAAATATTCCACTGATAAACGACTGGTTACACAGATAGCTTAATATGTTACTTAGCTCAGAATCACATTCTTTAATTAACTTTGTTGATATTTCATCATACCCACTAGATGTTTTTGATTTTAAAGATTTTATGATGGACATTATTTCTGTCGGGGTAGTGAGGGTCAAATTCATATTATGGAAGTTACTTGAAATGTCTGGTCTAAGGTAATCCATAGCAGCATCTACCGAACCTGACAACCCCATCTTTTCAGTAACAGTTATAAAATGTTTGTTAAAAAGTTCTGCAACACTATACACATCTGTCACCAATGCATCATTTACTCTTAATGCTATTTGTTCCTCTTCATGTCTGGTTCTACCGGTCTCCTCCTTCACTATATCCCATATTGTCTTTATTTTGTTATCTGATATGACTATCTTTTCCTTGTAATATATTTGCTTTGACATCCGTATTACAGTCTTTAATATTTTGCAGTATTTCTTATAATGTGCTATAGCATCAACATTGGAAATGTTTCGGATTGACAGATACAGTTTTCTTTTTGTTTTACAAGATACCCCTATTCCTCGAGTAATCCATGGCTTCTTTGTAGACTTTGCTCTAACCTTGGTAAGTTTTGGGGGAAAGCAGTGTTCAAATAAGGTAAGCACTTTATTAGCAAAAATGTTATATTTTTCATTCATGCCATGAGCACTGTAAACATCAGTCCAGTGAATGTCTCTGAGGAGTGTCCTAAAATAATCAATTTTTGGCTTACTGATTACCCTCTTGAGCTCAGATTTAACAGATTTTATATCCTGTTCAGTATTAACATTTAACAGAAGGAACTGCATGTCATGGTCTGAGAGGCCATTGACTATTGGTTTTGTAATATAATTTTGTTCATTTGACTTTTCTATAAAGATATTATCAATGGCTGTTTGTGAGCAAGTGGTTATCCTAGTGGGGAACTTTACTGTGGGAATTAAGTTGAATGATAGTGTTACTAACTCAAATAGGTTCTTATTGGGAGAGTCTTTAAGGAAATCTACATTGAAATCACCAGCAACCACTATTTCTTTGTTTTTGGTTGTTAAATGGGCCAGTACAGCTTCAAGGTGGTTTACAAACAGATTAAAGTTACCTGCAGGTGCTCGATATACACTTAATATTATGAAAGATTTTTTGTGAAAATCTAATTCTGTTGCACATGCTTCCATATGCTGTTCTAGGCAAAATTTATGAATGTCTATGTTCTTAAATTTATGACAGTTCCTGATGAATGTGGCAACTCCTCCTTTCTCCATTTCTGATCTACAATAGTGAGATGCTAACCTAAACCCTGTAACACTTAAAAGTTCTATACCAGTGGTCACATGATGTTCAGAGAGGCAGATTATGTCAGCTGGGTTTGAAGACTCTAATTCATCTATACAGATAGTTAATTCATTAATTTTATTTCTCAGTCCTCGAATATTTTGATGCAATAAAGATAGCTGACATTTCACATTGACTGACTTAAAATTGGATGGAGTTAAAATATCTGCTGACAGTTGAAAATTCTTAACCAATGGCTGTTTATGTTGATGTAATAAGCTGGAATTATGTTTTTTGATTTCTTTCTCAAACTGAAGGTTTGTCTCAGTTCTAACCTCTCTTAAAATTTGTTTTCTTTCTGTCCTCCCTACCCTAAAAAAGGGTCTTTTCTGAATCCTATAACCACTGGTATTTTACCACTCATGACAGTGCCTCCCCCCTTTAACTTTCCTGCTATTTCCCCAGCCAATTTACCCTTCCCCTTCCTGTTGAGGTGAAGGCCATGCCTAGTATTTTATGTGCTTTTGAGTATCTCTAAAAGTACTGTAGATACAAGGATCAGCTATTGACATATCACACTGTTGTACAAAGTTTTATCCCATTTGGTATTTGGTAAAAGTATCATTTTGCTTTGTAATATGTACTTAATAATGCATTGTCTGTAAGGAAGTGACACATCTCAGCTGAAACCTCAGGCTGTCTCATGCAAGTAACATCTGTCAGAGTGAAGCCATGACTGACTGTCTGGATACAGCTACTAGCAATCATAAGATTTCTATAGAACAGTGTGTGCTGCTAAGCCACACACCTCTCTTATTCTTTCTCTCCCCCCCCCCCCCCCCCCCCCTCTCCCACACCCCTTTCTATTGTTTAAGAGTTACATAAAATTGCAATTGAAGATAATAAATTTTTCAATTTTCAGAAAATTAAACAGTGTAATACAAAATTAGAAATTCCTTGCCTTGGGCTTGCTAGCAGTTAAACTAACTTAGTCTGCTATTTTTAAAAGAAATACCCTCACGTCCCTTCCAAAAATCATTTTGTGTTCAAGCTCTGCATCAAACAGTGGAAGGCCACTCAAACACGTATACTCTTTGACGATGCGGTGAGATGCAGCCATATAACAGTTGGTCTTCGTCAGTATAAAGAAAAAAAAAGAAGAAAAAAGAGTCCAAAGATCAAAATCTTCGCACAGCACATGGACTTCACCAGTAACAAATACTTGTCTGCCCAAGTAGACAACACCTGAGGGCAAAGTAAGCCCTTATGACTTGTGAACAGCTGTTGCCTGGCTCAATGTCAGAGGCAAGCAGTTATCGCCCAGCTCATTGTCAAAAGCAGCTGAAGTCACTGGATTGTCATACTTAATTTGCCATCATAATCAACTGGTATTGGTTGAATAGCATAAAAATGTTTATCTTTAGTTGAAATGTTGAGATAAACAACAAAGCAAATGAGAACTTCCGGTGGTTACCATCTCAACAGTTTCACTCACTGTGCCAATGGTGAAATCGGCACTAACTGAAATGTTACCCTCAACATAATTTGAGTGCTTACTGCACTCAAGTTACGTTGTCTTGTGGGCTACTGCAATACTGATTTCATCAGCAACTCCACCACAATCACTGACGTTTTGTTTCAATGCCCTTTCAGTGCTGACTTTTCTGCATCCTCTGACATTTCCGAGTATGTGTCGATGGCCCAAACTTTATAAACTTTTACAAGCCTCAGTTCCAGGCAAAGAACTGTACATTTGTTGGATAGATGTGAAGCAATTGCTTCACGCTCTCCAATTTCAAATCAACTTCAGACATAACTTTGCCATAGAGCACATCATCAAGAGTGAACTTATCTTTTAACATATTACAGATCCTTTTGAAATCTGCACCCAATATGAAAAGATGTCAAAATATTTGGTGATCACAAGCACGGCAAGACTTTGTCGAGAAAGTGTCATTGCCTGCAAAAAATTGTCACGCTACTGTTCCATGCTCCTCCATGCTCCATCCGCTTGTGTCTGTGTATGTGCGGATGGATATCTGTGTGTGTGCGAGTGTATACCTGTCCTTTTTTCCCCCTAAGGTAAGTCTTTCCGCTCCCGGGATTGGAATGACTCCTTACCCTCTCCCTTAAAACCCACATCCTTTCATCTTTCCCTCTCCTTCCCTCTTTCCTGATGACGCAACCGTTGGTTGCGAAAGCTTGAATTGTGCGTGTATGTTTGTGTTTGTTTGTGTGTCTATCGACCTGCCAGCACTTTCGTTTGGTAAGTCACATCATCTTTGTTTTTAGATGAATTTAATATTCAGTTTGAGGAAAGCGGTTTGACAGTTAAATGTCACATTAGTGCAAATTTTCATGTGCAAAACAATTAGGTCCTTAAAATATGAACTTTTTGATACCTCATTGATATAGGTGGCAGCAGCTGTCTTGAAATGTTTCCATTTTTCCTTCAGATCACTAATTAACTTTCTCATAATTACCTACATTACTTTCAAGCAATCTCTCTCTCTCTCTCTCTCTCTCTCTCTCTCTCTCTCTCTCTCTCTCTCTCTCACACACACACACACACACACACACACACACAGAGAGAGAGAGAGAGAGAGAGAGAGAGAGAGAGAGAGAGAGCATTTGGATCAGTTGGTTCTACTTTTGACACAACAAAAGACATTTAACTTCACCGAAGAAAATCATCTAGTATGGCAACCTGCTCCGTTTCCTTACTGTGTGTGCCATGTCAATACTAGGTCCTGAGTGTCTGTGAATTTAAAGATTTTTCAAAAATCTCTGCACTTCTATCTACAGATCAATTCAAATCACTCCTAATCTGTTACCATCAGCTGCACATTTTAGAAAGCAGTCAGGGACACGGGGTTTAGAATGGAGAGGTTCAGAGATTTCCATAATTATTTGTAGTTCATTTAAGAAAGATAATCAGATCTGTACAAAAATGCAAGAAAGTAACAGACTTGGAAGGGACAAGGGTGCATTCAAGATATTGATAAGTTTCAGGGATCATACCAGAAGTTTTTGTGAGATTGTTATCTGTATTGAAAGTAAACATGTCTGTGATAAGCTGCATCAGGCTTTATATGGTTAATGACAACCTGTGAAAACAAATGCCCTTTTCCATGTAGTTTTCAGTCAGTTTTGTCTGAAATATTATTCGTTCAAGAGCTTGGGCATTTTTAATTGCACAATTCTCAAGCACGTAACTGTCGCCATGAACCACAGTGCAGGAATGGGGCAATAGATGGGTGGGGGTGGGGGATGGGCAGAGGACCTTATCGTGATAAAAGGGATAAAGATACAGAATAAATGTTAGTAAAACAGTGATAATGCAAATAGTTTTTGTTTACTCTTAGTCCATGCTATTAAAATATAAATTTGCAATTTCTATTCATAGTTTTTGTTCCCTGCACAGTTTGTTTCAAGAAATGCACTAATTTTTTTGATATAATATCAAGTAGACTCAGAAAATGTGCTCTATGTCAGCAGTTATGTCTTATAATTGCAGTGAATGAGAAGTGTCACACATACATATGTTCAAGAGTTATGCTTTAAGGAAGACAGCAATCCTGTCACACAAATTTATATTTCAAATTTCTGAAACCATTTGTGAGGGAGGATTCTTGAAGCATTATTAAGTCATTTGTGTACTGATTTTATAGGGCTGGGAAGGCAACGTTAGTTTCACTATAATGAGATGCAGATAAACAGTTATTTTCCAAGCCAATTGTTGAGTTGTATGGGAAGAGAATTCCAGTTTTGGAAATGAGTGTTCAATGAAGATGGGAAAGCAAAGTGAAAGAAAGAAACTGAACAGTAGCAAGTGCTAGAGAATCATGTGAAAGAACATACTTTCACAGGTGTCGAAAGAGGAATATGAAAGTTCATGCAAACATTGTTAGACTTGGCTAAATGGTAAACATTTTATGTTTATAGTTGGTTCTTAGAACAGTGATAGAAATTCTAGAAATCATTACAAGTCTCATATAACCAATATCTTGTATTATGATGATATGTGAGAGATTTTGTTATTCTTTCAGCTTAACCTAGCAAAAATGGCTAAAGAAAGTGCTACAAGAGATGCTGGTATTAGATCCTCTCCAAGTAAACAGTCAGGTGGAAGGGAAAAAGAGCTCTCATCAATGATTATGGATATGGAAGCTAAACATGGTAAGCTGTAATTAGATGACTGTTTATATTACACATTAATATATTGGCTGCGTGGTTGTGCATGTACTGAAACTCAACAAGAAGTATTAGGTTAAAATATAAATTTGCAATTTGCATTTAATCGAATGAAATTCTCTGTACTATTTCATTATAGCTACAAAAAAGTATCTGTTTCAATTTTATCATTTGATATGGCTCTTTGTACACCCAATTCTTTACTTAGTCTCAGAAATAAAAAGTAAATACCATGAACAAACATAGTGAATACAGCATCTAAGAACTTCACTTTGAAGTGAAGATAATGCAATTGTACAGTGATAAACTAAAATGTGTATGATGGAGCATTTCAGTGATGGAAGTAGAGTATCTTCTCTTTGAAATGTGTTCTCTTAGCCTAAATGTGAGGATCACTCCAAAAGAAATACACAACATTTTTTTTTCTTTTTTTTTCCTCCCCAAACTCCAACTTTTCTTTTACATCTTTTCATTTCACAGAGGTCATAAAAATATTTTTCTGCTTGTATCCAAATTTCATTCAATCTGTTTCCACAAATCGTGCTGTCATACCACCTCTGCAAGATAGCTTATTGCATTTGATGTTTGTCTGAAGCAACGTGCTGTTATAGAGTTCCTTTCTTGTGGAATGAGACAGTGAGGAACATTCTCCAGGGATTGAAGAAGTTTGTGGGGATGACACTGTTGATCACAAGATAGTTTGACATTAGGCAAGAAGATTATGTGGTGAAAGTGATCACACTAATACTCAGAATCTACTACACAGCGGCAGACCAAGCACTGCACAGACTCCTGAAAATACGCAGCATATTCAGCAGAGATTATGTGAAAAAATGGCATTTTTATCTCTTAAGAATGCATCAACATACTGTAAAAATATCAAAGATAAGGAAAATAATTTGGATGTTTAACAAAAAATTGTGCGTTTCTTTTGGTGTGACCCTCATAGCATCATTTTGTTGGTCTAAAAGCGAATCTTAATACTCCCTAGTGATGGTGGTACTTTTGTGAAGATAGTCTGTGAACATCAGGCACTCTAAAAACACCATAAAATGGCAGTCATGACTTTTGTGCAGATCAAACAATTTTTACATGCTATGGTGGTATTTCATCTTCTGTCACCCATGGTTTGTACATGTGTTTCATCTACTGTCAAGAAGTCTCAGAAAAAAATTAATGAACTTGCATTTTAACTCTCAAGTATTTTTTACTCAATTTGTTTTGGTGGGGACTCAAACCATCTCTATTGTGCTCAAAACATGGTGTAATATGAGGTGGACATGTCCTGTTTTTGCAGTGTCACCATGCTCGCATGCGTTCATTTGGCAATTGTTGAAAACAGCTTTAGAAATTTTTGCTACAACTTTATCAGTCATAGAATTTCTGGATGTCATGAGCACTCATAGTGTTTAGTAGATGCACAGCCATGACCATGAAGCAAACAAATCTTGATCCAGATTTTTCACAGTAATTATAATCTGGCCTTACTTTATAGTATTACAGTAAAATTTGCAGATTGTGTACCCAAAATTCAATGAGTACCTTTGAGCAGTTAATGCTAGACTTCAATAAAATGCACTTCTATGTGAAGGGCTGTATACACCCTATGTACAGTACTGCATTAAGTGAATCCATTTTAAGGAATGTGTTATCATACACAGAAAGCTTTTTCACTGGATGTAAATTTGCAGTATTAAAACAAAGAGTTATGACATGGGAATGTCTTTAATAGTGTACTTCATGTTTTATCTAGTGAATGATAGTGTAATGCAGAACTGTACTTTCAGCTATATGAATTAGAATAGATTGCTACTCAGCACATAGAGGAGGCATTGAGCTGCAGAAGAGCACATTTAAAAGAAGACTGTTGGATGTTATTAAGGTATTGGACAAAGTCTTTTGAATAACAAAAAGTTCCAAGATGGAACAACAACAATATGAAAAGGATAATTGCTACTCACCTTGTACAGGAGATGAGCTGCAGATAAGCACAGTAAAAAGAATACTGGAAATATGTAAGCTCATGGACAAAGTCTTTTCTCAGGCGACGAACTCTCACACAAACACATGGCTATTGTCTCCATCCAATAACGCCTGACTGTGTCTGATGTGAGCAGAAATTTGCTAGGGTGGGTAATGGGTAGTAAGGAGGCAGCATGGGGTGGGCAATGGGGGTTGGAGGGTAGGGGTGGGGGCAGATGTTAGTGCTGCTTGTGGAAGCATGCAGAGATATGGTTGGACATGTTTGAGCTGCTAAACGCAGCATCAGAAAGCTGTGCTGGAGGGGGAAATAGAGATGAGGAAGGGAAAGTAGGATGAGGAAAGGTCTTGTGGGTGCACTGGTGGGATAGAATGCTGGTGTGTTCTGCAATGGGAACAGGGAAGGGAGTAAGTAGGTGGCGAACAGGGACTAGTGAAGATTGAGGCCAGGGGGGATACTGAAGTGAAGGATGTGTGGAAGTGAGAGTTCCCACCTGTGTAGTCTACCACATAAGAAGTGATCCTGACCTTATAATCCTACCTGCTAACAAAGGCTCCACCACTGTGGTGATAAACAGCACAGATTACCTCATGGATGGTCTCTGGCAGCTGTTACACACCTCCAGCTACAAATTCTTCCACAGTGTCTGCATTCGAGAAATCCAGCAGGATCTCCTATCCCTTCCATCCCAGAACCTGTCACCACACTCCTACCTTCTGTATCCTTCTTAAAGTTCATAATCCCAATCACCCAGGATGCCCCTGCGTTATCCAGGCTATCCTGCCACCACAGAGAGAATCCTGTCCCTGCTGACCACACCTTCAGCCTTTTACCTGTAACATAACCTCCAATATAAAAAATGCTAATTATCTCCTCCACCAACTCCCCACAATTACTCTTCGATTACTTCCTGGCACTCTGCTCATCACAGCCAAGGCCACTATTGAATACTACCTTTCTCAATTACCAACTGACTCTAAATTTACAACCACCTTACTTATTACTGTGACCAGCTACACCCTCGCACATAATTACTTTTCCAATGATGACATTACCCACAAACAAATCTGTGGTACCGCAATGGGCATCAGCATGAGACCATCCAATGCAAACATACGCAACAACCATCTAGAGGAATCCATTCAAGCCATCCAGAATCCCAAACCCATCATCTGGTTCCAGTTCATTGATAACATCTTTGTGAGCTGGAAAGTGGGTGAGAATACCCTATCTACATTCATCCAGAATGTCAGCACTTTCTCCTCCATTCATTTCACCTGATCCTCAGCCTAACAGGCCACCTTCCTCGATGTTGACCTCCACCTCAAGGGTGGCAACATTGGTACCACCATCCACATCAAACCTATCACTACCAGCAATACCTCTGTTCCATCAGCTGCTGCCCATTCCACACCAAGAAGTCCCTTCCAGACAGACTAGCCTTCTATGGCATTGCATCTATAGTGACAAATGTTGTGAGTTCTACTACTGGTGAAGTATGTTATTCAAAGTCTTATACATTTTCAGTAGTATTTCCATTGTGCCTGTATGCAACTCAGTGCCTGATCTATGTGGTGAGTAGCCATCTGTCCTTTCTTTATTGTTCTTATTTCGTCTTGGACTTTCCATTGTTTGATTTTATATAACTGCTTCCCTTTCATCCCACAATTCAGTTTTGTTTCCCTTTTGTACTATTATCTATCTCATTACATTACTCAGTGTCCAAATGACTGTGCAGATTGTTGCGGCAGTGTGTCGTGTCCCACATCCTTCCTGCTCATATAATTATTACTAGACCTTGAAATCAGTCACACAACCTCCCTTCATCGTAGTATATTTTCGCATGTTTTGCAGTACCTTTCTGTGCCACATGTACTTCGTTGCACCCCGTACCCGTAACCCCTCTTCGCTTACTCAGCCACACACATTAGTGACCTCTCCTAATCCAGTTACATCTGCTGCTTCCCTCTTCACACATATCCACCAACCAACCTGAATCCCACTTTGTTATCCTCTTTTTATTTATTTTTTCACTTTGATCTCATCCCATTTTCACATTGATTTTATTTAGTTTTCATTTTTCGCTAAAGGCCCTATGTACTCAGGTTTCATCTTTTTTCACTGAGCTTCAGTTCTGTCCTTTTGTGATGTTCCCACATAATTTTACATAATTTTGTGTATTTTTACATTTCTTTTATCTTCCTTTAGGAATCATTGCTCCTTCTATCTGTGCCAATACAGAAAAAATCACATACCCCTAGCCAGATCCTACTCGCACATGCTGTCCCTGTATTGTTGCCTAGGTCATGGAATCCTCCCGAATGCCCTGACCATCAAATTACCCATATCTGGCTGCAACCCCTCCTTCCACAATGGCGTTTACCTGTTCACATTCTGTCAGTCTAAAGCCCTCACCGACCTAGTCCTGCAAAACCTTGTCAGTCAGACTCAAATCTTGTTGCGCTCCCTTCTCTCCATCTGTAAAATTCTCTTTATCTGCAGTCCCAAATTCCTACATCCCATCTACCAGCATGAAACTATCCAATCTCTTTACCTCACACTTCCACCTTGGACTACCACTATCTGCCATCAAACTTCCCTCACATCTCTTCATAAATGCTAAATCCAGCCATTCAGATCTGCTACATTAACCACTCCCTCGAAAACTCCTTCCCTTCACCCTGTAGAACACAAAGCCTAAACAGACCCACAAAAGTCAAGCACCTCCAAAATCCTCACGCCCACAAAAGTGTCAGTCCCTTACAAAATCTTCTCTTTTGCCATATTCCCACATTCATTCGCACTGGGCTTGTTAAAACCCACCTCTCCCCCTTCCAGTTGCTACAGTGAAAACACTTTTTCAGCAATAACCCTACCAATGAGATTCAGTCCAAAACCACTAATGAACCTTGCCTGACTCTGTTTACGCCTACTCCACTGCACCCAAATCATACCTTATTAATTCTCTAGACTTTCTGAACCTCGAACATTGTGTCCCTATCATTCCCCAAATCTCTCAGTATTGAAACCAACCTCACATACACAGAAAGAATGGCAATCCACAACCTAAAAACTTAGCCTGACCTTATAATCCTACTCGCCAACAATAGCAACATTGCTGTGGTTATGAACTGCAGGGATTACCTGGCGGAAGGACTCCACTACCTGTCAGATATGTGCTGTTACAAGCCCTGCCACAGTGACCCCACTCCAGGAATCCAGCAGAATCTCCAGTCACTTCTTAAATCCTTAGGGCCACCTCAGAACCTCTTCCATGTGTCTGTCTCCCTCCTCATCCCCACCTTGTTGTTCTGCTACCTAAAGATCATAAGCCCAACTACCCATGACACTCCATTGTGCATGGTTACCATGCCCCCACAGAGAGAATCTCGGCCCTTGTCAACCAACACTTTCAGCTTAATATCTGTAAACTCTCTTTCTATGTAAAAGACCCCAACCATTTCCTCCATCTCCTTTTCCACAGTTCCTGCTTCTTTACCACCCAGTGCACTGCTTGTCCCTCTGCAGTAACATCCTCAGTGCGCATTGCCTTGCCGCTTTGAACACTATCATTCCCACTGCTCAGCTGACTCCAAATCTACATCCTCTGAGGTGTTTCGTAGGTATGTGGTTTGCTTTACTCATGAATAAATTTCAGGTCACTGTTAATTAATAATTCAGGTTTGCTATATTTAAATTGCTAAGTCTGAACAACCATGTATGTGTTTGTTAGTGTAGACTTCATCTTCGTCTGCAAATTCTTCTGCACTGGAACCTAAAAAAGGTCTCTCAACAATCTTAACTTTCCAAAAGTGATGTAGAGGCCTTCTTCATTAATATCAATAAATTGGTTGCTTCATTACAATAATCGAACACCTCACACAGTACTTCTTGACAAACAAACAAAAAAAGCCGTATCAATACATTTGCTCAGTGCCATTTCATCTGATTGTAATTATGTTCATTCCTCTAGAATGACAATTAAAAGCTCTTCAGCTGTTGTTGCGACATCATTCTGATTGGCATAGCAGCTCTTCTTCCATGGCGTGCACTATATCTCCCAGGCAACAGCTGACAACATGGAGTAAAATATGACTGCAGCAAGTACCATGAAGCATAGTAAGATTTCTGCTGTCATCCTGGCTTGCAGATATGCTGCCTACATTTAACTACAGTTTATAAGCACAGAAAGAAAACAAACTTCTGAACATCATACTATAAGACCCATTACTTAAATAAAACTTTTCAGAGACATCATTTGTTGGTTTGGTAAATGCTGTACAACACATTGCTTCACCACAGTGTTATGTTATACTACACATTCCTCCCCTTAGGCAAACAATATTGTTACTACTGTGAAATGTAAACACATGGGCGATAATGCTAACACTGAATGTACATTGAAAGGAATTACAATCATACCCTATACCAGATTTATCTTTTCCAGTTATGGGAATAACAACCCAATTTATATGATTCCATCTTAACTCCCTATGAGTGAAATAACCATAGTATTGATTAATTGTTATAAGGGGACTAACCCCAAATAACTAGTAATCACTAATTTCTAATCAATACACCTTTGTACCATTCATATTTTCAACATATGGATTTTTCAAGAAAGTAATCATTCATTTAATATGAATATGAATCCTCCAAATATCTTATATATGTGACAAATTGTGATTGCCAACCAGTTTTACATTATCTCTCATTCTTTTATATGTGTATACTCTTTATATGAGGGAACGGAATAGAAAAAAGTGCTTACATCAATGAAACTTTTTTTTATTTTTCAATGTAGTCTCCTTGTAGATTAACGCACTTGGTCCAACGATGTTCCAGTGCATTGATCACATCTTGAAAATGAATTTCCTCCAGGCCTGCAAAATAGTTGTCGACTCTGGTTATCAATTTTTTATTTGAAGTGAATCTTCATCCACCAAGAAAAATTTTCAGTTTTGGGAAGAGATGAAAGTCTGACAGAACCATATAAGGTGAATAAGGTGGGTGTCGCAACAATTCATACCTTAGTTCGTGTAATTTTTCCATGGTGATGGCACATGTGTGCGGGTGCGCATTATCTTGATGCAGGATGACTTTCTTTCTTACTAAATATGGCCTTTTTTCGCTTATCTTTTGTTAGAGTTTGTCCAGGAGGTTTGCATAGTATTCTCCAGTAATTATTTGCCCAGTGGGGAGATAATCTACAAACGGAATCCCCTTGCATCCCAGAACACTGATGCCATGACCTTTCCCACCGAAGGAATTGTCTTTGCTTTCTTTGGTGGCAGAGAATCATCATGTTTCCACTGCTTAGTTTTTTTGACTCTGGGGTATAGTAGAGCACCCAAGTTTCATCTGTGGTCACAAACCGGCCCAAAAAATCTTGTTCGTTTCTCCTAAAACGGGTCAAACATTGAAACTTCCTGGCAGATTAAAACTGTGTGCCGGACCGAGACTCGAACTCGGGACCTTTGCCTTTCACGGGCAGGTGCTCTACCAACTGAGCTACCCAAGCACGAATCACGCCCCGTCCTCACAGCTTCACTTCTGCCATTACCTCGTCTCACAGGAGAGCTTCTGTAAAGTTTGGATGGTAGGAGACGAGGTACTGGCAGAAGTGAAGCTGTGAGGATGGGGCGTGAGTCGTGCTTGGGTAGCTTAGTTGGTTGAGCACTTGCCCGTGAAAGGCAAAGGTCCCGAGTTCGAGTCTCGGTCTGGCACACAGTTTTAATCTGCCAGGAAGTTTCATATCAGCACACTCCGCTGCAGAGTGAAAATCTCATTCTGGGGTCAAACATTGTTCTGATATGTCCATTCTTGTGTGTTTTTGAGCCAGAGTCAAGAGTCATGGCATCTATCTTGCAGATAATTCTTTTTATTTCTAATTCTCCAGTTAAAATGTGATATGCCCTTTCAGATGACATCAGGCAAGTGTGAGCAATTTCACCCACTTTCAATCAGCAATCCCCCATGACCAATTTGTGCACTTTTGCAGTGATTTCTAGAGTAGTGACACATTTAGGCTGACCACCGCGCAGTTCATCATCAAAGCTCTCCCGACCAAATTTAAATGCATTTGTCCACTTGGCAACAGTTGAAAGAGTAGAGTCCCCCAGTGTTTAATGGAAATCGGCATGAGTGTCCTTTGATTTAATACCCTTCTTTACAAAGTAATTAATCACTGCTCGAATCTCGATTTGTTTTCCATCTTCGGAAATCATTATGTGGGAACAACAGAGCCATGTTACTGCCACAGCTCTCTTCCAAGAGCCGTGACATGGCATGTGTTTACAGGCAACAGTCCAATGAATATCACGTGAACAACTCTTTGTGCTACCACTGATGTCTCATGGTGCTTCCGAGAACTTTTCAAACCACCCTCGTATGTGTATATCAGCCACAAAGGATGCTGATAAAAGTCATATCTGGTTTTATAATCATCAATACTTTAATTCTTTAGGATGAGTTTTCAATGGCTCCTTATGACTAATGTAATGTCAAGGGAATACCAATCTAATTTATTATTTCCGCTATTTCTTAACTATGTCCAGAAGTCGCTTGTTTTTTACCTGTCTGGCAGTCTCGTAAAATGGGTTTTACTGAAATGGATAGGAGAAGGGTTCCCGCAATGGAAACTACTGCTTGTGGAAAGAGAGAGGATAGACATTGTACTCCAATTGGAGAAAGAAAAGAGAGGACTAGGAATGTTGGAACCAAAGAAGAAAAGAAGACAGACCCCATGACATATACCCATCTGACCCCCCACCCAAAGGATCCCTTCCTGGGAGATGACTAGAGAATGAAGTTGTTCGCAATTCTACAGAACGGTCACTCCTTGGCTTTGCCTCCACAGCCTTGGAAAATTGACACCCTGCTATAGACAACATGTGGAGAGAGTAGTACCATGAAAAGAATTCCTCCCATTTAGTTAATTAAAATAATCAATTATTGACAATATAAATCTACTCACCAAACTGTGGCAGGAGAACACCCACACTAAAAGGTTTTCCTTTTATAAGCTTTCGGAGCCAGTGGCTCCTCCTCCTGGCAGAAGAGCCGAAAGGGAAGGAAGTGGGGTGAAGGAAAAGGACTTAAGAGGTTTGGAAGAAGGGGTATGTTCAGAACGCTGGGTCAGCAGAGATTTACCAGACGGGATGAGAAGGAAAGACTGATTGTTGAGGACTTTGAGGACTGCACTGGATGAGATTTGAAAACCTGAGAGCTTGAAGATGGAAGACAGGGTAATAAGCAGGACAGATATTACTACTAAAACATTGTGCATGAGTTAATAAGAGTGAAAAGCTAAGCGCATTGTACGTAACAAAGGTAAGAGAGGGATGATAAAAAATAGACAGATCAGGAAATGACAGATGTAGAAAACTAAAATGTACTGAAGAAAGGAGTAGTTACTGTGAAGAAATGCTGAGACAGAAGGAATTAACATAAATTAAGGGCAGGTAGATGGTGAGAACCAAGGCTGTATTGTAGTGCCAGTTCCCACCTGCGGAATTCTGAGAAACTGGTGTCTGGCGGAAGAATCCAGATGGCGCATATGGGGGAAACAGCCACCAAGGTCGTTACCGTCAAGTCGTATAGTATGCTTTACATCAGGACATTGTTTGTTGCCAGTATAAATCCTCTTCCTGCATCCATTCATCCTGACTGATAACTGGGTGGTAAAAGTCCGAAAAGTGTTTATATAACAGCTGGTATACGATGTGTTGTTTTACAGTTGGCTCTCCCTTTGATAGTATATCTTTTGCCAGTTACAGGGCTAGAACAGGAGGGTGCATAAGGCAAGTCTTGCAGTGGGGACGGTCACAGGGGTAGGAGCATAGGGTCTGACAAGGATATTGTGGAGATTGGGAGAGCAACAAAAAGCTATTGTAGGTGCGGTGGGCAATGTCTCAGACAGAATGGATCTCATTTCAGGGAATTATTTTAGGAAGTCATGGCCTTGTCGAAGTAGCTGGTTAATATATTCCAAACCAGGATAATGCTGAGTGATCGGTGGTGTGCTCCGAAATTGTTTTTGGGAGGGATCAGCAGTACCAGGATTGGATGTGATGGCTTGGGAAATCTGCTTTTGAACTCAGCTGTTGGGGTAATTACGTCCAGTGAAGGCTGAGTTGAGAAGGGTGTGTATTGCTGTAAAGAGTCTGCATCCAGACAAATACATCTGCCTCGAATGCCAATGCTGTGTGGGAGGGAACATTTGACGTGGAAAGGATGGCAACTGTCAAAATGTAAGTACTGTTTGTTAGTAGGTTTAATGTGGACTGAAGTGTGTAGCTGGCCTTCTGTGAGGATGAGATCAACGTCAAGAGAAGTGGCATGGGATTTGGAATAGGACCATGTGAAATTTAATTAGGAGAAAGTATTTAGAGACTCCAGGAATTTTGACAGGCCAGCCTCACCATCAGTCCATATAGCAAAGATGTCGTCAATGTATCTAACACAAATGAGGAAATGAAGGGTTAGGGATCCCAGGAAA
This sequence comes from Schistocerca americana, assembly GCF_021461395.2. Classification (NCBI taxonomy): domain Eukaryota; kingdom Metazoa; phylum Arthropoda; class Insecta; order Orthoptera; family Acrididae; genus Schistocerca; species Schistocerca americana. The sequence continues at coordinate 737,998,068 of NC_060120.1, read as the reverse complement.
GCTCCCTCCAAGTGATCTGTGAAAAGGTTGGTATAGGAAGGAACCATTCTGGTTCCCATGGCCGTTCCCCTGATCTGTTTGTATGTATGCCCCTCAAAGACAAAGTAATTGTTGGTAACTATATAGTTGATTAAGGTGAGCAAGAAGGATGTCATATGTTTGGAATCAAGTGGACATTGACTGAAGAAATGTTCAGCAGCAGGCAGACCATGTATGTGGGGGATGTTGGTATAGAGGGAGATGGCATCAATGGTGACAAACAAGGTGTTTGGTGGGAATGGAACAGGCACAGATTTCAGTCGGATCTAGGAAATGGTTGGTATCTGTAATATAGAAGGGAAACTTTGTACTGTGGGTTGCAGGTGTGGATCAACTAAGGTAGATATATGTTCAATGGGTGCTTTGAAGCCAGCAACTATGGGAAGGCCAGGATGAGTGGGTTTGTGGATCTTAGGAAGAATATAAAAGGTAGGGGTGCCTGGTTTGGGTGGGGTGAGAAGTTGGATAATACAGATAATTCAGGAGGGGTGAGTGTTTTAGACAAGAGGTTGAAAACAGTGTACTGTTGTGGCTGGTTCTTGTGATTATGAGTTATTACTGGTCTGGGAGGCGGTGGTGAAGGCTTTGTGATGTTAAGGAGGTTGGCCAAGATCAGTTTGTAGGAGAGGAGTGGTGGTTGATGGTGTAGCTGTTTGGGGATTTGCAGAGGGACAGGAAGGGAAACACCACTGTTGAGATAGTTTAGGAGAAGGTGGGATAGCTTTTTGAGGTGAAGTGTAGCATGTTGTTGCAGTCTGAAGTTGACTTTGGCAGATGATACCATCCAAGGAAACATGAGGGGCACATAACTGCAGGATTTTTTTGGAAGGAGAGAAGTCTGCTGGAGTGGAAATGGCAGATGAGGCATATAGCTCACAGATTAGTCAGGTAAGTGCAAGAGATTACCGTATTTGAAACTGTAAAAAGGTGAGAAAGATTGCTGTATTTGAAACTGTAAAAGAGCCTGGTGCAGAATAGGATTTAGAGTAGAATTACATCCAGGAACAGGGACTTTCAATGTTAGGCCTGTGGGAGTTACTCCGAGGGACTAGCAGGTTTTAAGAAACAGAATGTGTGACCTTAATTTTGATAGTGCAAAAGCATATTTTCGGAAAGAACGAATGTAAAATGTGATGGGATTCATCGTGCCAAGAGAGGACAGTTTGGAGTGTTACAAATGGTGGGAGTGCAGAAACATTTACATTTACATTTAGTTAGTTATGTTTGTACTGTGATCAGACTTTTTTAGCCATACCCATTACACAGAGTTAAGTTTTCTCATTATTCAGTACAGGAAAATTAGCCTGATTACTTACACTAAATGAAGGTAATTTTCCCTCCCATAAACCCAACCATGTCCTTCATCATCTGAAATAAAGAAGGTAGAAATTTTGCTAATATAAAACTTTAATGAAACCAGATTACTGCTTCCCATAGGAAGAGTATACGAAACTGTACAAAATAGACAAAGCTATATCAGCACGTTGGCCTAACTGAGCCATTATAGGAGACAAAATATCCATTGTTATTGGACTGGTTTTCTCATTAGACACATAGGACACTAGAGGTAAATAATGCTTTCATGTTTATGGGGCTACCATCAAACCAGAGGAGTTCCATGTTTTGAAAATTAACAACCTTTTGCTGTGGGTCATACTGTAATTAATTATTTATTGTTCCAAGTTTGAATAATAACACACACAGCTCAGACACTTTTGTCTTTGTTATTCATTCATTAACTCAGCATAGGGAATGGCATACCAAACTCAGGTAATGTGATACTTTGGTGGAAACCTCAAAGTAATGATCTCATGCTCCCGTATTAACTGTCAAAATACACATCTTTCCGGAGGAAGAGAGTCCCTAAATAGTCATCAGTCATTCGATTTTCTGCAGCAGTATTGTCATATTTAATACACATATTTAATACACACACACACACACACACACACACACACACACACACATATACACATTTCTGTTCTGTATTCTTTGTACCTCTCTCTGCATAATCATTTATTTTATTACTACCTGTATCTTTGAGCACAATCGTACAGGGATGTTAGCATGCATAACTTCATACATATACATTTTACTGAGAGGGAAACATTCCACGTGGGAAAAATATATCTAAAAACAAAGATGATGTAACTTACCAAACAAAAGCGTTGGCATGTTGATAGACACACAAACAAACTTACCAAACGAAAGCGTTGGCATGTTGATAGACACACAAACACACACACAAAGTTCAAGCTTTCACAACCAATGGTTCCTTCATCAGGAAAGAGGGAAGGAGAGGGAAAGACGAAAGGATGTGGGTTTTAAGGGAGGGGTAAGGAGTCATTCCAATCCCGGGAGCATAAAGACTTACCTTAGGGGGAAAAAAGGACAGGTATACACACACACACACACACACACACACACACACACACATCAATCCACACATATACAGACACAAGCGGTGTTTGTGTGTCTATCAACATGCCAACGCTTTCATTTGGCAAGTTATATATATATATAAGGTTATATATATATATCCTGGAAATTGAAATAAGAACACCGTGAATTCATTGTCCCAGGAAGGGGAAACTTTATTGACACATTCCTGGGGTCAGATACATCACATGATCACACTGACAGAACCATAGGCACATAGACACAGGCAACAGAGCATGCACAATGTCGACACTAGTACAGTGTATATCCACCTTTCGCAGCAATGCAGGCTGCTATTCTCCCATGGAGACGATCGTAGAGATGCTGGATGTAGTCCTGTGGAACAGCTTGCCATGCCATTTCCACCTGGCGCCTCAGTTGGACCAGCGTTCGTGCTGGACGTGCAGACCGCGTGAGATGACGCTTCATCCAGTCCCAAACATGCTCAATGGGGGACAGATCCGGAGATCTTGCTGGCCAGGGTAGTTGACTTACACCTTCTAGAGCACGTTGGGTGGCACGGGATACATGCGGACGTGCATTGTCCTGTTGGAACAGCAAGTTCCCTTGCCGGTCTAGGAATGGTAGAACGATGGGTTCGATGACGGTTTGGATGTACCGTGCACTATTCAGTGTCCCCTCGACGATCACCAGTGGTGTACGGCCAGTGTAGGAGATCGCTCCCCACACCATGATGCCGGGTGTTGGCCCTGTGTGCCTCGGTCGTATGCAGTCCTGATTGTGGCGCTCACCTGCACGGCGCCAAACACGCATACGACCATCATTGGCACCAAGGCAGAAGTGACTCTCATCGCTGAAGACGACACGTCTCCATTCGTCCCTCCATTCACGCCTGTCGCGACACCACTGGAGGCGGGCTGCACGATGTTGGGGCGTTGGGGCGTGAGCGGAAGACGGCCTAACGGTGTGCGGGACCGTAGCCCAGCTTCATGGAGACGGTTGCGAATGGTCCTCGCCGATACCCCAGGAGCAACAGTGTCCCTAATTTGCTGGGAAGTGGCAGTGCGGTCCCCTACGGCACTGCGTAGGATCCTACGGTCTTGGCGTGCATCCGTGCGTTGCTGCGGTCCGGTCCCAGGTCGACGGGCACGTGCACCTTCCGCCGACCACTGGCGACAACATCGATGTACTGTGGAGACCTCACGCCCCACGTGTTGAGCAATTCGGCGGTACGTCCACCCGGCCTCCCGCATGCTCACTATACGCCCTCGCTCAAAGTCCGTCAACTGCACATACGGTTCACGTCCACACTGTCGCAGCATGCTACCAGTGTTAAAGACTGCGATGGAGCTCCGTATGCCACGGCAAACTGGCTGACACTGACGGCGGCAGTGCACAGATGCTGCGCAGCTAGCGCCATTCGACGGCCAACACCGCGGTTCCTGGTGTGTCCACTGTGCCGTGCGTGTGATCATTGCTTGTACAGCCCTCTCGCAGTGTCCGGAGCAAGTATGGTGGGCCTGACACACCGGTGTCAATGTGTTCTTTTTTCCATTTCCAGGAGTGTATATATATATAGAAACACACACACACACACACACACACACACACACACTCTGTGACGCATTCGCATCCTATGTGGGAATGACCAGCAACAAACTGTCCATTCACATGAATGGACACAGGCAGACAGTGTTTGTTGGTAATGAGGATCACCCTGTGGCTAAACATGCCTTGGTGCACAGCCAGCACATCTTGGCACAGTGTTACACCATCCGGGTTATCTGGATACTTCCCACTAACACCAACCTATCCGAACTCCGGAGATGGGAACTTGCTCTTCAATATATCCTCTCTTCCCGTTATCCACCAGGCCTCAATCTCCGCTAATTTCAAGTTGCCGCCACTCATACCTCACCTGTCATTCAACAACCTCTTTGCCTCTGCACTTCCGTCTCGACTGACATCTCTGCCCAAACTCTTTGCCTTCTAATATGTCTGCTTGTGTCTGTATATGTGTGGATGGATGTGTGTGTGTGTGCGAGTGCGAGTGTATACCCATCCTTTTTTCCCCCTATGGTAAGTCTTTCCGCTCCCGGGATTGGAATGACTTCTTACCCTCTCCTTTAAAACCCACATCCTTTCGTCTTTCCCTCTCCTTCCCTCTTTCCTGACGAAGCAACCGTTGGTTACGAAAGCTGGAGTAGGACCAGGTGAATCTGATGGAACCAAAGGAGTTGAGGTTGGAGAGGAAATTCTGGAGTTCTTCTTCACTGTGAGTCCAGATCATGAAGATGTCATCAATAAATCTGTACCAAACTTTGGGTTGGCAGGCTTGGGTAACCAAGAAGGCTTCCTCTAAGCGACCCATGAATAGGTTGGCGCACGAGGGGGCCATCCTGGTACCCATGGCTGTTCCCTTTAATTGTTGGTACGTCTGGCCTTCAAAAGTGAAGAAGTTGTGGGTCAGGATGAAGCTGGCTAAGGTAATGAGGAAAGAGGTTTTAGGTAGGGTGGCAGGTGATCGGCGTGAAAGGAAGTGCTCCATCGCAGCGAGGCCCTGGACGTGCGGGATATTTGTGTATAAGGGAGTGGCATCAATGGTTACAAGGATGGTTTCTGGGGGTAACAGATTGGGTAAGGATTCCAGGCGTTCGAGAAAGTGATGGTGGTCCTACTCCAAATCCCATGCCACTTTCCTTGACGTTGACCTCCACCTGTCCAATGGCCAGCTTCACACGTCCGTCCACATCAAACCCACCATCAAGCAACAGTACCTCCATTATGACAGCTGCCACCCATTCCACATCAAACGGTCCCTTCCCTACAGCCTAGGTCTTCATGGCAAACGAATCTGCTCCAGTCCAGAATCCCTGAACCATTACACCAACAACCTGACAACAGCTTTCGCATCCCGCAACTACCCTCCCGACCTGGTACAGAAGCAAATAACCAGAGCCACTTCCTCATCCTCTCAAACCCAGAAACTCCCACAGAAGAACCACGAAAGTGCCCCACTTGTGACAGGATACTTTCCGGGACTGGATCAGACTCTGAATGTGGCTCTCCAGCAGGGATACGACTTCCTCAAATCCTGCCCTGAGATGAGATCCATCCTTCATGAAATCCTCCCCACTCCACCAAGAGTGTCTTTCTGCCGTGCACCTAACCTTCGTAACCTCTTAGTTCATCCCTATGAAATCCCCAAACCTTCTTCCCTACCCTCTGGCTCCTACCCTTGTAACCGCCCCCGGTGTAAAACCTGTCCCATGCACCCTCCCACCACCACCTACTCCAGTCCTGTAACCTGGAAGGTGTACACGATCAAAGGCAGAGCCACGTGTGAAAGCACCCACGTGATTTACCAACTGACCTGCCTACACTGTGACGCATTCTATGTGGGAATGACCAGCAACAAACTGTCCATTCGCATGAATGGACACAGGCAGACAGTGTTTGTTGGTAATGAGGATCACCCTGTGGCTAAACATGCCTTGGTGCACAGCCAGCACATCTTGGCACAGTGTTACACCGTCCGGGTTATCTGGATACTTCCCACTAACACCAACCTATCCGAACTCCGGAGATGGGAACTTGCTCTTCAATATATCCTCTCTTTCCGTTATCCGCCAGGCCTCAATCTCCGCTAATTTCAAGTTGCCGCCACTCATACCTCACCTGTCATTCAACAACCTCTTTGCCTCTGCACTTCCGTCTCGACTGACATCTCTGCCCAAACTCTTTGCCTTCTAATATGTCTGCTTGTGTCTGTATATGTGTGGATGGATATGTGTGTGTGTGTGTGAGTGTATACCCATCCTTTTTTCCCCCTATGGTAAGTCTTTCCGCTCCCGGGATTGGAATGACTTCTTACCCTCTCCTTTAAAACCCACATCCTTTCGTCTTTCCCTCTCCTTCCCTCTTTCCTGACGAAGCAACCGTTGGTTGCGAAAGCTAGAATTTTGTGTGTATATTTGTGTTTGTTTGTGTGTCTATCGACGTGCCAGCGATTTCGTTTGGTAAGTCACATCATCTTTGTTTTTAGATATATTTTTCTCACGTGGAATGTTTCCCTCATATATATATATATATATATATATATATATATATATATGTGTGTGTGTGTGTGTGTGTGTGTGTGTGTGTGTGTGTGTGTTCAAATGTGAAGGTACGAAACATCATAACAAACAATCTGAATGAAATTTGCATATGCTGCTTTGCAATAATGGAATGAGACATCTAGGCAATGGAAGCATACATTGTCACCTGTCCCTAAAATTTCAAAGCTTCCTCAACAGGCAAGATGATGCCCACCACTTTTTTTGACTTCCAAGGTCTGATGCTCATCAAATGCCTCAAACACAGAAACGTTAACCGTGGCATATACTGTAAGACACTCCATACCCTATGCAAGTTCATCAAAGAAAATGGCCTGGGCTGCACACACAGGGAGTGATTCTGCTCCACAGTAATGCATTTCCACGCCTCCAATGTCACAAATAGTGTAACGACCAAGTTCAAGTGGAAGCAGTGTGAGGATCCACTCTACAGCCTCGACATGTTACCATGTGACTTCCATGTCTATGGTCCACTATAAAAACAACTCCAAGGGAAGCATTTCAACTCAGACAGCAAATGGAAGGACACAATGGAGGACTGGCTCTCATCATAGCCACAGGAATTCTGAGAACAGGGAATCCTTCAGCTCGTGAAACGGTAGGTAGCATGCCATGCATATGTAACTTACCAATAAGTTTATTCTCTATTCTTCCCCCGTAAAACATGATATCATTAACAGGCAGCTATCACCTGGAAGAAACAACTCACTAAGGCTGTTTAGCTTATCTGCTGGTCAGTGACTGCTGTTATAATTAATGCCACAGACTGATTAATATCCCATAAAATTTTACCATCTGATGTGTCGGGTTTCTTTATCTGTTTTTATTTTTATTTATTTATTTATTTTCTTTTATTCCAGTCATGTAATTCTGAATGAAGAGTTCATTTAATACACGGAGACAATGGAATTACTTTTCTTGAAATGGGAAATCTCCTCCCCAATATCCTTCCCACTCCTTCCACAGTGGTTATCAGCCACCCATCCAACCTATGTGATGCCCTTGTCTGCCCCTATTCCACCACTGTTCCCAAACACTTGCCTCATGACTCATATAATGATGCAAGACCTGTTACATACATCCTCCCACTACCACCTTCTCCAGTCCTGTCACTGGCATCTCCTATTCCATCAAAGGCAGGGCCATCTGTGAAAGCTACCATGTGATGTAAACCTAATTGTAACCACTGCCATATTCTATGTGAACATGACTACAAACAAGCTGTCTGCATGAATGGCCACTACCAGACTGTGGTGAAGAGACAATTGGATCACCCTGTTGCTGAACATGGTAACCAAAATGATGTGCTTCACTATAATGACTGCTTTGCAGCATATGCCACCTTAATTCTTCCAACCAATGCCAGCTTTTCTGAATTGTGCAAGTGCTAACTCTCCCTACAACATCGCCTTCATTCCCACAGCTCACTGGCCCCAACCTTCATTAATACCCTCCTTCACCTATCTATCCCCTTACTTGCTCCCACTACAGTACACACACGCCTTCTACCCCATCAGTGCTCCTAAAAGTCCTTTCCTCATTTCTTACTTTGCACTCCTCCCTTCCCCTTCCCACTCCCCGCTCACCGAGCGAGGTGGCGCAGTGGTTAGACACTGGACTAGCATTTGGGAGGACGACGGTTCAATCCCGCGTCCGGCCATCCTGATTTAGGTTTTCCGTGATTTCCCTAAATCACTCCAGGTAAATGCCGGGATGGTTCCTCTGAAAGGGCACAGCCGACTTCCTTCCCCATCCTTCCCTAATCCGATGAGACCGATGACCTCGCTGTCTGGTCTGCTCCCCAAAACAACCAACCAACTCCCCGCTCCCCACCCCCCTCCAACACATACTTCTGATTCTCCACCTTGCAGCCCAGTCCTGTCCCCACCATGTCCCTGCATGCTTCCACAGGCAGCATTGTCATCTTACCCCCCCCCCCCCCCCCAACCTTGTCCCCACCCCATGCCGCCTCCTTATCCCCATCACTAACCCGAGCAGATTGCTGCTCAAATCAGGCACAGTCGCAGTTTGGCCGTAGCACCCTAGACATGTGTGTGTTTGTGTGATTTGTTGTTGTATGACAGCGAGAGTTCTACAAATGATGAAGGAATTTGTCCATAACCTTGTATACACTGGTGGAAAAAAAGGAGTTATGTGACATCAACAAAAACTGGTAGACATGATTTTACACCTGAAAGACGATGTCTGTTCAAATTTTGCATCAGTTGCATAAGAGTGGCGCTAGTGGCACCACTATGAGGATGCAAATCAAATTTGCTTTAAATATATATTTTAATGGTCATAAGCATTAGTTACCTTTGAGATTGGATGTTGTGAGTTGAATTTAGTCAAGACTGCCTTTAAGGTGACAAACACGCCGTTATCAACACTGAGTTTGATTGAGATTGTGTAATAGGGTTATGAGAAACTGGATGTCCTTTCTATGATATGCAGACAGACATGACAGCAGTGTAGCCATTGTACATGATTGTTGGCAGCAGTGGTCACAAGAATGTACAGTCGCAAGAAGGCCAGACTCCAGACAGGCGTATGGCACTATTGAGAGGGAAAACCATCGTGCACAGCATATGGCTCCAGCTTATCATACAGCATCTGCAGCAGCAATTTGAGCAGCATTTGGCACACCACAGTGGCACAACAAACTGTTACAAATTGGTTACTTCAAGGATAACTGAGAGCCAGATGGCTTGTAGCATGTACATTACACTTACAAGAAACCACTGCCATTTGCGACTTCAGTGGTGTCAAGTGAGAGTTCATTGAAGGGGAGGGTGGAGGTCTGTTGTGTTTTCTGATGAAATCTGGATTTGCCTTGGTGCCAGTGATGGCTGTGTTGGTTAGGAGGAGGCCAATTGAGGACCTGCAACCAACTTGTCTGCATGCTTAACACATTGCACCTACACCTGGAGTTATGATCCGAGTTTCAATTTTTTATGACAGCAGAAGCACTGTCGTGGTTATCCCATGCACCCTGATGCAAATTTTGGACATCAGTCTGGTGATTTGACCTGTTGTGCCGCCATTCATGAACAGCATTCAAAGAGGTGTTTCCAACAGGACAACATTTGCCTACATACCGATGTTGTAATCCAACATGCTCTACAGGGTGTCGACATGTTACCTTGGCCTTCTCAATCACTGAATCTATCTCCAATGAAGCACAAATGAGGCTTCATCAGACAATAACTCCAGCATCATCCACAACCAGCATTAACCATCCCTGTATTGACCAACCAAGCGCAGCAACATGGAACTCCATCCCATAACCTGACATCCGACACCTGTACAACAGAATGTATGCATGTTTGCATGCTTGTTTTCAACATTCTAGTGGTTACATCAATTGTTAATGGACCAGAATTTCACATTTGCATCTGATGTTTACATTAACCTGTGATTTTGCAATGTTAATATTTTAAATATGTTACCTAGACAAATGTAGTCCTGAAATTTCGTCACTGTAAATTAATTATTTTGTGATGTTGTGATTTTTTTCGTGTCTGTATATTGACAGTTTTCTTTTCATTGTGCCTATCTGCGAATCAATGGCCTTTCTGTATAGACAAAGTCCTTTGTCAGATTTATAAAAACACACACACACACACACACACACACACACACGGCCTCTATCAAGTCTGGGCACTGAGGCCACAATGTGTTGAGTTGTGATATCAGCTTGGGTGTGTAGTGAGAGTAAATAAGAGCTGTGGGGTGGGGAGCTGAAGGGATAGTGGGGTAGGAGGTGTGGGAATAAGCAGCAGTGCTGCCCGTGAGAGTACACAGTGATGTGGCTGGTACAAAATGATGGAGTGCTGGGCTGCTAGGTGCAGCGTTTGGAGGGCGTGCTGTAGGTTGAGAGAGGTGTGAGAAGGGAAAAGGACTATAGATGTGTGCTGGTGGCATAGAAGGTTTATGTGCGGCCAGAGTGGGAGGAGGGAGGGAGATAGAGGCAGATGGAGGGCAGAGATAAACAAAGGTTGAGGCCAGGAGAGTAATGGGAACAAAGGGTATGTTTCAGGGTGAGTTCCCATCTGTGTAATTCAGAAAAGCTGGTGTTGGTAGGAAGAATCCAGATGGCATATGTTGTAAAGCAGCCATTTACTTGTCTGTCAGACAGGGGGAAGCAAATTATTATTTGTGGGGACTTCAATGTAGATTCTCTGAAAGAGGCTAATAGGAAAAATGACCTTGAAGTATTACTCGGTTCTTTCAATTTGACACCCGTTATTGATTTTCCTACTCGGGTGGTAAAGGATAGCAGCTCACTGATAGATAACTTCTTTGTAGACCAAGATAAGTTTAACCAGATAAATGCTCAGCCTGTTGAGAATGGTCTTTCTGATCATGGTGCACAGCTAGTTACAATATATGACATAGCTCCATTCAGCAATACTAAACAGTCCTCCAAAGTAGTACGTTCAGTCAACGATTTAACAATTGCAAATTTCAGGGAAAGCCTACAGCAGTTAGACTGGGATGAGGTGTACCGTGAACCTGATGCCAATTTAAAATATAATTTATTTCATGACAGTTTTGTAAATGCATTTGAAAACTGCTTCCCCAAGAAAATAGTTAAATATACTCGTAAGCAACCTTGTAACAAACCATGGCTTACTAAGGGTATAAAAATATCTTGTAACCGGAAAAGGGAAATGTATCTGACAGCAAGAAAGAGTAGTGACCCAGAAACTATCAAAAATTATAAAAACTACTGTGTTATATTAAGAAAAGTTATTAAAAAATCCAGGAGTTTGTGTATCATGTCTGAAATCCGCAATTCTGATAATAAAATTAAAACAATTTGGAATATTATTAAAAGAGAAACAGGTCAACCAAGAGCAGAGGAAGACAGTATTACCATCAAATTGAATGAAAACTTTACGAACAAAAAGTCAGAAGTTGAAAATATTTTTAATAATCATTTTCTAAATGTTGTGGATATAGTAGGATCCAGGTGTTCATTACAAGATGCTAGGCTGTTAATGGAAGAGGCTACACCTATGCAATTTGATACAATTGAAATCTCACCCACTTCTCCCTCTGAAATTAGGAAAATAATAAACTTGCTTAAAAGCAAAAACTCACATAGAATTGATGGCATTTCCAGCAAAATACTAAAAGCTTGTTCTCAACAGATAAGTAAGATTCTCAGCCACCTGTGTAATAGCTCTCTGGAACAGGGCATTTTCCCTGATAGACTGAAATATGCTATTGTTATACCTTTGCATAAAAAGGGGGATAGATCTGATGTCAACAATTACTGTCCAATCTCCCTTCTAACAACTTTATCCAAAATTTTTGAGAAAGTAATGTATTCAAGAGTAGCTTCACATATCTGTAAAAATGAAGTACTAACAAAATGTCAGTTTGGTTTCCAGAAAGGTTTTTCAACAGAAAATGCCATATATGCTTTCACCAGTCAAATTTTGAATGATCTGAATAACCGAACACCACCCATTGGGATTTTTTGTGATCTCTCAAAGGCTTTTGATTGTGTAAATCATGAAATTCTGCTAGACAAGCTCAAGTATTGTGGCATGAGTGGGGACAGTGCACAAATGGTTTAATTCGTACCTAACTGGAAGAGTGCAGAAAGTTGAAATAAGTAGTTCTCGTAACATGCAAAGATCAGCACATTCCTCAAACTGGGGAACTATCAAGAATGGGGTTCCACAAGGGTCAGTCTTGGGTCCTTTGTTGTTCTTATTATATATTAATGACTTGCCATTCTATATTCAGGAAGAGGCAAAGTTAGTTCTCTTTGCTGATGATACAAGTATAGTAATCACACCTGACAAACAAGAATTAACAGATGAAATTGTCAATACTGTCTTTCAGAAAATTACTACGTGGTTCCTTGTAAACGGATTCTCACTGAATTTTGATAAGACACAGTACATACAGTTCCGTACAGGGAATGGTATGACACCATTAATAAATATAGACCTTAATCAGAAGCATATAGCTAAGGTAGAATATTCCAAATTTTTAGGTGTGTCCATTGATGAGAGATTAAATTGGAAGAAACACATTGATGATCTGCTGAAACGTTTGAGTTCAGCTACTTATGCAATAAGGGTCATTGCAAATTTTGGTGATAAACATCTTAGTAAATTAGCTTACTACGCCTATTTTCACTCATTGCTTTCATATGGCATCATATTTTGGGGGAATTCATCACTGAGGAATAAAGTATTTATTGCACAAAAGCGTGTAATCAGAATAATAGCTGGAGTCCACCCAAGATCATCCTGCAGACATTTATTTAAGGATCTAGGGATATTCACAGTAGCTTCTCAGTATATATACTCTTTTATGAAATTTGTTATTAACAACCAAACCCAATTCAAAAGTAATAGCAGTGTGCATAACTACAATACTAGGAGAAAGGATGATCTTCACTATTCAAGATTAAATCTAACTTTGGCACAGAAAGGGGTGAATTATACTGGCACTAAAGTCTTTGGTCACTTACCAAATAGTATCAAAAGTCTGACAGATAACCAACAAGTATTTAAGAAGAAATTAAAAGAATTTCTTAATGACAACTCCTTCTACTCCATAGAGGAATTTTTAGATATAAATTAAGAAAAAAAAAGAAAAAAAATATTTAAAAAAAAATAAAAATAAAAAATAAAGAAAAACTAAAAACACAAAAAAATAAAGTTGTTATATTAACTTAATTATGTTGTTAAATTAACCTAATTATGTCATGTATTAGAAAATTCGACTCGTTCCACATCATTACGAAATATCGTATTCATGATCCATGGAACTAGTATTAATCTAATCTAATGTAATCTAATCTATGTGGGCTAGCTGTCTCTTGGCCATAGTTTGGTAGTGGCCAACATACAGACAGACACCTTGTTAGTGGCATTTCCATTGTATAATGCTGCACATTGTATGCAGCTAAGTATGCAGACCACATGGCTGCTGTCACAGATGACCCTGCCTTTGATGAGTATGAAATGTTGTGACAGGATTAGAGTTGGTGGTTATGGGAGGATGTATGGGACAGGTCTGGCAGCTCAGTCTTCTGGTGGGATATGAGGCTTGGGACAAGGTTTTGGGAGTGGGATCGAAATAGTGATGGACAAGGAAATTATATATTTTGAGTGTGTAGCAGAAACCCATTGGGGGGGGGGGGGGGGGGAGGTTGGGGAGGATATGTCCCATTTCAGGACACAATGAAAGAATGTCAGAGAATGTGATTCAGTTGCTGAAGTCCTGGATGGTACTGAGTTACAAGGGTGACACCCCTTTGTGGCCAGTCAGTGGACAGTGACTAGGGAAACGAGACACAGGAGATCTATTTCTGGACAAGGTCCCAAGGATAATTTTGGTCTGTGAAGAGAGAGAAGAATGGGTGGCAGCTGTATCAGTGGAGTTATTGTTTGTGCTTTGTTGGTTTGATGAAGACAGAGGCACTAATGGAGCCATCAGTGAGATTGACATTGTGGAAGGAACTTTGTGAGGTGAGGGGGACCAGGTGAAGCAAATGACAGGAAGGTGCTGAGGTTCTGGAGGAACGCAGATAATGCATTGCCCCTCGGTCAAGATTATGAAGATGTTAGAGATCATGTGTGTGAATAGCAATGTATAAAATTGTGTGTGTGTGTGTGTGTGTGTGTGTGTGTGTCTGTCTGTCTGTCTTTATAAACTTAACAAAGGACTTTTTCTATATAAAGGAGACATTGAAGCACAGACAGACCCAGTGAAAAGCAATGAAAATACTGCTGGAAATATATATGCTTATGGACAAAGTCCTTCATCAGTAGTAGAACTCTCACACCACAACAACAACAACAGCTGACACACACATGGCTACTGTCTTAGGAGGCTAAACCCTGGCAGTGACTGCATCTGATGTGAGCTGCAATCTACTGAATTGGATGATAGGGGTAAGGAGGTGGCATGGGATAGGTAAAAGGAGGGATAGCAGGGTAGGGGTGGGGGAATGTGGGAAGATGCCAGTGTTGCCCTTGGGAGTGTGCATGGATATGGTGGGAGCAGGATTGTGCTATTAGGTGCAGAATCGGGATGCTGTGTTTGAGGGAGGAGGATGGGGGTCGGGGGAGGACTTGCAGGTGCTTCGGTGGGTTAGAGGTGTGTGTTAACTGTAGTGGGAGCAGGAAAGGGGACAGACAGGTGAAGGAGGGCACTAGTGAAAGTTGGGGCCAGTGGGTTACGGAAATGAAGGATGTGTTGTAGGAAGAGCTCCCACTTGTGCAATTCAGGAAAGCTGGTGCCAGTGGGAAGAATCTGGGTGACGTAGACTGCAAAGCAGTCATTACAGTGAAGCACATCATGTTGGGTACCATATTTAGCAATAGGGTGGTCCAACTGTCTCTTCACCACAGTCTGGCAATGCCCATTTGTGCAGACAGACAGCTTGTTTGAAGTCGTGTCTCCACAGAATGTGAAACAGTAGTAGCAGCTAAGTTTGTTTCATTTGGTGGCTTTCACAGATGGTTCTGCCTTTGATGGAGTAGGAGATGCCAGTGACAGGATTGAAGAAGGTGGTAGTAGGAGAATGTATGGAACAGGCCTTGATTCATGGGCTATACTGCAAGGATATGAGCCATTAGGCAAGGGGTTGGGAGTGGGGGTGGAGTAGGGACAGAAAAGGACATTGCTTAGGTTGGATGGGTGGCTGATAACCACTGTGGGAGAAGTGGAGAGGATATTTCCCCTTTCAAGAAAAGTAATTCCATTGTCCCCCTTGTATTAAGTTAGCCCTTCATTCAGAAATATAAGATTGGAATTTTTGTAATATTACTGATAATACATGTATAAATCCCCTTAGAGATATCAGCAATCATTGGCCAACAGTAAGCTACAAAGTCTGGGCGAGTTGTTGCTTTCAAGTGGTAACTGTCTTAACAATGTCACATTTGACAGGGAGAAAAAGGGATGATACACTTATTGGTAAATTGTGTATGTATAGTGTGCTGACATCCAGATATTATTGCTCAGTTATCCAGAGATACAGCAGCAGATAGCTAGGTAATGAGTTATTTTGTATGAATATAGCACTGAAGGAAGCTCAGAATCTAGGTGTGGATTCAGAATGCAGTGGGAGTATGTTACTTTGGTATATATAAAGAAAACAAAAAAATAAAAATAAAAAAGGTAGTGCTATAGGCAATATTAAACAGGTATATTGAATATGATAGGTGGACCTGCATGAAAGGGTTGGGGACAGTACTGCTGTTGAAAGGCTTCCTCCAAAGTAGCAAATTACCTGAGTTTCGTATGCCATTCCATATGTTGGATTAATGAATGAATAATAAAGACAAAAATGTCTGAAATTTGTATGCTATTCTTTAAATTTGGAATGCTTAGTCATTAATTATAGAATGCAAGATCATAAAATGTTGTTAATTGTTTGAAAGATGCATATCCTCTGGTTTGATGGCAGCCCCATAAATACTAAAAGCATATTTACCTCTATGCCCTCTAATGCATCTCTTAAGTGTCTGATGAGAAAATCAGCCTAATGAAAGTGGATATTTTGTTTCCTGTAATGACTTAGGTAGGCCAGTATGGAGATATAGCTTTGTATGTTTCGTATAGTCGTCACAGGGGAAGTAGTAATCTGCTTTGTTAAAAGTGTTGTATTAGGGGCAGTTCTGCCTTTTTTGTTGTAGATAATAAGTGGCGTGATTGGGTTTATAGGAATTTTTAGGGGATGGTAGTTTTATTCAGTGTAAGTAATTAGACTAATTTTCCTGCATTGAATTATGAAAGAAAATCAATCTCTTTGTAATGAGTATGGCTAAAAAACTGATCACATTAAAAATTTATTTAATTAAATGGGCAGAATTACTGTTCATGTTACTGCTCTCTCTATAGGCTATCTATACTAAGAATCAATATTATGAGAAGGAAAGTTGCTACTCACCATATAGCGGAGATGCTGAGTCACAGATAGGCGCAACAAAATGACTCTCACAATTAAAGCTTTCGGCCATTAAGGCCTTCGTCAACAATAGACACACATACGCACAAACATGCAAACGCAACTCACACACATGACTGCAGCCTCAGGCAACTGAAACCACACTGCAAGCAGCAGGACCAGTGCATGATGGGAGTGGTGACTGGGTGAGGGTAAGGAGGAGGCTGGGGCAGGGAGGGGAAGGGATAGCATGGTGAGGGTGGCAGAAAGTGAAGTGCTGCAGGTTAGATGGAAGGCAGGTGTGAGGTGAGGGGGGGGGGGGGGGGGGGAGGAGTAGTGGGAAAGGTGAGAAATGAAAAGACCAGGTGTAGTGGTGGAGTGACAGCTGGGTAGTGCTGGAATGGGGACAGGAAAGGGGCTGGATGGGTGAGGACTATGACTAACAAAGGTTGAGGCCAGGAGGGCTACAGGAACATAGGATGTATTACAGGGAAAGTTCCCACCTACGCAATTCAGAAAAGCTGGTGTTGGTGAGAAGCATCCATATGGTACAAGCTGTGAAATGAAGGATATTATATTTGGCAGCGTGTTCAGCAACAGGGTGGTCCACTTGTTTCTTGACCACAGTTTGCCTGTGGCCATTCATGCAGACAGCTTGTTGGTTGTCATGCCTACATAGCACTTAGCACAGTGCTTGCAGCTTAGCTTGTAGACCACATGACTGGTTTCACAGGTAGCCCTGCCTTTGATGGGATAGCTGATGTTAGTGACCGGACTGGAGCAGGAGATGGTGGGAGGATGTGTGGGACAGGTCTTGCATCTATGTCTATTACATGGGTTATGAGCAATGAGGTAAGGGACTGGAAGCACAGGTTGTGTAAGGATGGATGAGTATATTGTGTAGGTTTGGTGGATGGCAGAATACCACTGTGGGAGGGGTGGGAAGGATAGTGGGCAGGACATTTCTCATTTCAGGGCATGATGAGAGGTAATCAAAACCCTGGCAGGGAATGTAATTCAGTTGCTCCAGTCCTGGGTGGTACTGAGTTACGAGGAGAATGCTCCTCTGTGGCCGGACGGTGGGACTTTGGGAGGTGGTGGGAGACTGGAAAGATAAGGCACGGGAGATTAATGTTTGTACAAGGTTGGGAAGGTAATTTCGGTCAGTGAAGGCTTCATTGAGACCCTCGGTATATATCGAGAGGGACTGCCCGTCACTGCAGATGTGATGACCACAGGTGGCTAAGCTGTATGGAAGGGACTTCTTGGTATGGAACGGGTGGCAGATGTCAAAGTGGAGGTATTCCTGGTGATTAGTAGGTTTGATGTGGATGGAGGTACTGATGTAGTCATCCTTGAGGTGGAGATCAACATCAAGGAAGGTGGCTTGTTGGGTTGAGTAGGACCAGGTGACGCAAATGGGGGAGAAGTTGTTGAGGTTCTGGAGGAATGTGGATAGGGTGTCCTCACCTTCGATCCAGATAGCAAAGATGTCATCGATGAATCTGAACCAGGTGAGGGGTTTAAGATTCTGGGTGTTTAGGAAGGATTCCTTGAGATGGCCCACAAATAGGATGATGACATGTGGGTGCCCATAGCCATACCCCAGATCTGTTTGTAGGTAATGCCTTCAAAGGAGAAGTAATTGTGGATGAGGATATAGTTGGTCATGACGACTAGGAAGGAGGTCGTTGTTTGGAATCCATCGAGCGTTGGCAAAGGTAGTGTTCGATAGTGGTAAGGCCATGGTCATTAGGAATCATAGTGTACAGGGAGATGGCATCAGTAATGACAAGCAGGGCACCGTGCGGTAAATGGACAGGAACTGTGGAGAGTCAGTGGAGGAAATGGTTGGTATCTTTTCTATAGTAGGTAGGTTCCAGGTAAGAGGTTGTAGGTGTTGGTCTACGAGAGCAGAGATTCTCTCAGTGGGGGCACAGTGACTGGCCACATCTCCACTGTATGGTGAGTGGCAACTTTCCTTCTCATAATATTGTTACATTCCATCCTGGATTTTGTATAGTAAAAATCAGTTTTAAAGGCCTGGGGAATTGAAGTCTGGTGTCAAACAGGCAAAAGCTTGCAATTCTGGGTGGTTAGGAAGGATTCCTACAGAGGGCCCAGGAATAGATTAGCATTGGATGGTACCATATCGGTGCCCATGGATGTACTATGGATTTGCTGAAGGTAATGCCTACAAAGGTGAAGTAATTGTGGGTGAGGATGTAGTTGGTCATTCTGACTAGTGAGAAGATTGTAGGTTTGGAGAGAGCCAGGTGTTGTGAAAGGTGGTGTTCCATGCTGACAAAAGCTGTGGATATTGGGTATATTAGTGTAAAGAGAGGTGATGTCAACAGTGATAGAAAAGGTAGTGTTCAATGCTGGCAAGACCTGGGCATTGGTTAGATTAATGTAGAGGGAGGTTGTATCAACAGTGAAGAGCTGGCCACTGTATGGTCAGGGGAAAGGAACACTGGAGAATCTGAAGAGAAAGTGTTTAGTGTCATTTATGCAGGTGGCTGGTTATGCGTACAAGGCTGGAGGTGTTGGCCCAAAAGGGCAGAGATTCTTTCTGTGGAGGGTTAGTATTCAACTGCCCTGGGGCATACTGTCTGGTTGCAAAACAGCTAAAATTTCTTAAGAAAAGTAGCTTCATGAAAAGAAACATCAAGTTTAAGAACCCCTAAGGCCTTTAAACAGTTGCATAAAATATTTAGTTTCTGTAATCATTGGCCATATGTGGGGTGACAGGCTGCAATTATTTTTGATATGTTATATAAGTTCATGATATGCCACCAGCCATTCATGTAATTTTCTAATGTGACAGGTATGTGCCTTAACAGATCCTCTGCTTCACTTTGCAAAATAGAGTTGAAGTGTGTATTCACAGATTTTCTTAAGAAATACAGGTATGTTGCTTGAAAGCCTCTTGGGCAATCAGTTGAGTTAACTGATCACTTTATTAGAAATTTTTAATGGCATAAGATATCATCAGATCATTCTTGCTGATTGATGTCATGAGAATATCCCCACAGTTGAAGAAAAGTGCACCGAAAATAAATGGCCTCCACTAGCCATCAAAATTTGATTGATTGCTGAATATTGCCTGGAGAGGAACCATAAAATTAAGTGCGGAGACACAAAAGTTTTGAAAACACGTTTCTCTTTTGGGAGTGTATGTATAACTCTGTCAGGATGAATCTAAGACACAAGGACAATGTGTTCCGAGTTAGCCAGTCTTTGAACCTGGCACTGAAGCTTCTCTGAATGCAGCAGAGACAGAACACCAGGCAGGACTAAGGTGGTGTGCAACTCTTGAAAGCAAGTCAGCCCTTCCACATTGAGTGGCGCATCATGTGATCCCCATGTGGAACATTAGGGGTCATGAAGAGACAGCAAGTATATATATCAACAGTGTAGGAAAAGATAGATTGCTGCTTACTGTAAATATGACATTTTAAGTTGCAGACAGGTCCAATTAAAAGACATCCATAAGCTTTTGGCTGTAACCTTCATCAGATAAAGAAGGAGAAACATACACCATTCATTGTAGCAAGCAAGCACATCTTACGCACACATGACCCGAGCTTCCAGAATTGCCTGTCATATGTGCATAAGGTGTGCTTACTTGTGTGAATGAAAGGTGTGTGTTTTTCTTTTTCTGGCAAAGGCTGTGGCAGAAAGCTTATTTGTAAGTGTCTGTTTAGTGTGCCAGTCTGCAACTTAACATGTCATCTTTATGGTAAGTAGCAATCTGTCTTTTCCTACATTGTTGATATTCCTACCTGAAGTTTCCAAGTGTATATGTATCATGTATGTTTGGCATTGTGTCAGTCGTTGGGGGTGATCTGAAGATTATGTTATTCTTGTTTAATCAAGTTTGCCAAGATTCTAGTAATTCTTTTGACTGCTGTTACAAGTTTCGACAGATCTACACTCATCATTGGATCTTGTAATATTATTAGGTGTACATGCTTTTTACAACACTGAAAGTCATGTAGTGATGTTGCACCACATTGTAATAAAAAGTGGCAGGGAACACCAGCATGTCACAACTGAAATACCAGACAATTAAAACACACAGCATGTTGTGCTGATGTCCCAGCATACGCTAATCACTTGACACCAAAATATTCTACATCTACATCTACATCCATACTCCGCAAGCCACCTGACGGTGTGTGGCGGAGGGTACCTTGAGTACCTCTATCGTTTCTCCCTTCTATTCCAGTCTCGTATTGTTCGTGGAAAGAAGGATTGTCGGTATGCTTCTGTGTGGGCTCTAATCTCTCTGATTTTATCCTCATGGTCTCTTCGCGAGATATACGTAGGATGGAGCAATATACTGCTTGACTCTTCGGTGAAGGTATGTTCTCGAAACTTTAACAAAAGCCCGTACCGAGCTACTGAGCGTCTCTCCTGCAGAGTCTTCCACTGGAGTTTATCTTTCATCTCCATAATGCTTTCGCGATTACTAAATGACCCTGTAACGAAGCGCGCTGCTCTCCGTTGGATCTTCTCTATCTCTTCTATCAACCCTATCTGGTACGGATCCCACACTGCTGAGCAGTATTCAAGCAGTGGGCGAACAAGTGTACTGTAACCTACTTCCTTTGGTTTCGGATTGCATTTCCTTAGGATTCTTCCAATGAATCTCTTTTGATGCAACATCACTGCATGACTTTCAGCATTGTAAAAAGCATGAAAATCTAATACTGCTGAAGTGGGACTGTGTGGGTATCGCCACTTACACGACAGTCATGCAGTGAGCTGACTGTACTGTTGCACCCACATACAGGATGTAGGCTATGGTGACAGTGTGGTGACGGGAACTGATAATTACACATTTGTGGAATTTTGTTTATTCTGCACAAATGTTGAAAATGTATTTATTGTGCACAAATGAGTAAATGAATAAGTGACAAAAATGAAAACCGATCGAAATGTCTGTTAACCAGTGATCGCGATAATGGTTTTTGCATAACAGCTCCATTTCAACACTGATCACAGAAGGTGTGTACCCCTTCATGATGAGCGTGTCATCCAATCATGTGAGAACAATTGAAACACATCCGGAAGGAAACAAACTTTTTTTGAGATTGCTGAGTGCAATGCAATGTAAGTGGAAACGAATGGAGAGTCCGAGACAAACTTTCACATTTAGGTCGGTAACTCACATTAAGCTCGACCCATGTGGTCTGCAAATTGCAGTTGTAGACTCTGGAGGAACGCGTCTGGGCTGCACAGTGGTTCAGCTCACATTGCTGTTGCATTTTGCTGACCCACACACATGCATGATACACATTCCCAGAATTTTGCCTATTGGTAAGCATGCGCGCTGATGGATACTTGACATAGCTAACATGGGCTGGCAATTCACATTTTTGCGGCATGGCTGCCACAGTGTTACAAGATCCAATGATGACAGCATACATGTGTCAAAACTGGTAATAGTAATAAAAAGAATTACTAGTGATCTTGGCAAACTCGATTCTTCAAGAATAGTACCTATATCACACTCTCCAGCTCAGGACTTCAGCATCAGAAGTGCTTTCATGATGGTGGCACACTAACAAGAGACTGTAAAGTAGATTTGAGATATTAAACAATGGAAAATCCAGGATGGAATGTAACAGTATAAAGAAAAGGATAGTTGCTACTCACCATATAGCAGAGATGCTGAGTTGCAGAAAGGCACAACAAAAAAACTATCAGGAAGTTGGCTTTTGGTCAACAAGGCCCTTATCAAAAATAGACACACACGCACACACACACCCAAACACAACTCTCACACACATGACCTAAGTCTCAGGCAGCTGGAGCCAGACTGTGAGCTGCAATGCATAATGGGAGAGGCAACCGGATAGGGGGTAAGGAGGAGGCTGGGGCAGGCAGAGGAAGGCATGCAGGTTAGGAGTGGGGGACAGTAAAGTGCTGCTTGGAGTTTGTAGGGATAAGGTGGAGAGTAAGGCAGCTACGTGTAGTCAGGAGGTTAGACGGAGGGCAGGGAGGGGGGGGGGGGGGTTTAGTGGAAAAGGAGAGATGAATAGGCTAGGTGCGTTGGCGGAATGAGGGCTGTATAGTGCTCGAATGGGATCAGGGAAAGCAAGAAAAGGACTAGATGTTAAGGGCAATGACTAACGAGGGTTGAGGCCCAGAGGCTTACGGGAATATAGGATGTATTGCAGGGAGAGTTCCCAACTGCGCAATGCAGAAAAGCTGGTGGTGGTGGGAGGGATCCAGGTGGCACAGGCTGTGAAGCAGTCATTGAAATGACAGACATCGTGTTAAGCAGCATGCTCAGCAGCAGGGTTATCCAATTATTTCTTGGCCACAGTTTGTCGGTCACCATTCATGCAGACAGACAGCTTGTTGATTGTTATGCCCATGTATAATGCAGCACAGTGGTTGCATTTTAGCTCACAGATCACATCTCTGGTTTCACAGGTAACGCTGCCTTTTATGGGATTGGTGATTTTGATAGGTGATGTTTGTGACAGGACTGGAGTAGGTGGATGTATGGGACAGGTCTTGCATCTAGGTCCATTTCAGGGATATGAGCCATGAGGCAAGGGGTTTGGAGTAGAGGTTGTGTAGGGATGGAAGAGGATATTGTGTAGGTTTGATGGGCAGCAGAATACCGTGAGAGGGGTGGGAAGGATAGTGAGTAGGATATTTCTCATTTCAGAACATGATGAGAGGTAGTCATAATGCTGGCAGAGAATGTACGAGGGCTATTCAGAAAGTAGGGAACGTTTTGGCATTTAAAAAAAAAAAACTAAGTCCAAGAAATACATTGTATTATATACATCTGAAAGAGCGACTCACATACTACTTTTCCACATAGTCACCAAACATATTTAGGCACTTATCATAGCAGTGGAGAAGCTTTGAAAGACCTTCGTCATAAAATTTTGCGGCCTGAGACTTCAGCCAGTGATTCATGCCCACCTGGAGTTTCGCGTCACCATCAAAGCACTGCATTGCAAGCCAGTTCTTCATCTTGGGAAACAAGTGGAAGTTGCTTGGTGCAAGATCAGGGCTGTAGGGCGGATGAGGGAAAATTTCCCATTTGAATGAATTAAGTTCTTTAGTGCGGTTTGCCATGTGAGGTTGGGCATTGTCATCCAAAAACAAAATTTTGGACGTCAGCTTTCCTCAGCGTTTGTTTTGAACTGCTCTCTTAAGGCTGTGCAAAGTTTGACAGAATTTATGGTTGCTCCACGTTCAAGAAAATAAATAAGAAGCACACCTTGCCTATCCCAAAACACTGTCGCCAACAGCTTCCTTGCTGACAAGGTTTGCAAATATTTTCTAGGTTTTTGGGGGGACATTGTGTGCCCCACTCCATGGACTGTAATTTTGTCTTGCAGTTGACATGTTTCATCCAAGTGTCATCACCGGTTATAATTCGATCCAGTAATGAGTCACCATGTTTGTGGTAGGCCTCCAGAAATGTCAACGTTGCTCCCATTTGCTATTCCTTATGGTGCTCTGTAAGCATTTTGGGTACCCATCGTGCACAAAATTTCTGGTAGCCTAGCTTTTGACTGACAATTTCAAACAACAATGTCCGTTAAGCTTGTGGAAAAGAAAGCAAAAGCTCCGTTAATGTGAAGCAACGATTTTCACGAATCATTTCATCAACTTTAGCGACAAGATCGTCAGTCACAGTGCTCGGGCGCCCACTCTCCTCTTCATTGTGAACTTTGGTTCGGCTCTTTTCAAACCAAATGCCCCATTTCCGGACAGAACATTCACTCATTACATTATTTCTGTACATTTCGCACAGTTCATGATAAATTTCTGTAGGTTTTAGGTTTTTTGCCAACAAAAACCATATCACAGACCACACCTCACAACTGGCAGGATTTTCGATTGCAGTGCACATTTCAAATTCGAATATCGAAAAAACCAGTCGCACAGCGACGTTCCCACTGTCATGGATGGATGCCGACTGAGCTGCCGAGCACGCACATACCAAAATATATGCAATCAGCACACCTAGCGGCGTCAGACAGAAATGTTCCCTACTTTCTGAATAGCCCTCATAATTCAGTTGCTCCAGTCCTGAGTGATACTGAGTCTAGAGGGGAATGCTCTTCTGTGACCGAACGGTGGTTCTTTGGGAGGTATTACAGGTAT
The DNA here is from genome assembly GCF_021461395.2 of Schistocerca americana. NCBI lineage: Eukaryota > Metazoa > Arthropoda > Insecta > Orthoptera > Acrididae > Schistocerca > Schistocerca americana. The sequence continues at coordinate 737,973,441 of NC_060120.1, read as the reverse complement.
GTGACTGGAAAGATAAGGGACAAGAGATATATTTTTGTACAAGGTTGGGAGGGTAATTACAATCTGTAAGGGCCTTAGTGAGACTTTCGGTACGTTTCGAGAGGGACAGCTCATCATTACAGATGCGACGGCTATGAGTACCCACATGGCACCATACTATGCCAACCTATCCGTGGGCCATCTAGAGGAATCCTTCCTAAACACCCAGAATCCCAAGCCCCTCACCTGGTTCAGATTCACTGATGACATCTTCACGATCTCAATTGAGGGTGAGGGCACCCTATTCACATTCCTCCAAAACCTCAACACCTTCTCCCCCATTCACTTCACCTGGTTCTATTCACCCCATCAAGCCATGTTCCTCGATGCTGATGTCCACCTCAAAGGTGGCTGTATCAGCACCTCCATCCATATCCAATCTACCAAGCACCAGCAATATCTCCACTTCGACAGCTACCACCCATTCCATACCAATAAGTCCCTTCTGTACAGTCTAGCCACCTGTGGCCTTGCATCTGGAGTGACAAGCAGTCTCTCAAAATATACCGAGGGTCTCACTGAGGCCTTTACAGATCATAATTACCCTCCCCATCTTGTACAAAAACAGATTTCTCATGCCTTATCTTTCCAATCACCCAACACGTCCCACCATCTGGCCACAGAGGAGCATTTCCCTTGTGACTCAGAACCACTCAGGACTGGAGCAATTAAATTACGTTCTCCGACAGGATTGTGACTACCTCTCATTGTGGCCTGAAATGAGAAATGTCCTACCCATTATCCTTCCCACCCCACCCACATTGATATTCCACCGCCCACTGAACCTACATAATATCCTCGTCCATCCCTACATAACTCCTGCTCCCTACACCTTTTCTCTTTGCTCATATCCCTGTAACAGAACTAGATGCAAGACGTGTCCCATACATCGTCCCACCACCACCTACTCCCGTCTGGTCACAAACATCACCTATCCCATCAAAGGCAGTGCCACCAGTGAATTCAGTCATGTGATCTACAAGCTAAGCTACAACCACTGTGCTGCATTCTATGTGGGCATGACAACCAACAAGCTGTCTGTCCGCATTAATGTCCTCTGGCAAACTGTGGCCAAGAAGGACGACCCTGATGCTGAGCACAGCCCTGAGCATGATGTTCTTCATTTTAATGACTGCTTCACAGCCTGTGCCATTTGGTTCCTTCCTACCAACACCAGCTTTTCTGAATAGCGAGGTGAGAACTCTCCTTGCAATATATCCTATGTTCCCTTAACCCTTTGGCCTCCATCTTCATTAGTCATTGCCCTTACCCATCCACCAATGCACTTAGTCTTTTGATTTATCTCCTTTTCCACTAATCCCGCCCTCTCACCCCCATCCTCTGTCTAACCTCTTGACTGCACCTAGCTGCCATCTTGTCCCAGTATGCTTCCAGCATCACTTCAGTGTCTCCCACCCCCACCCTGTATCTCTCCCACTCCCCACCCCATCCTCTTCCTTACCCCCAAACGGTTGCCTCATCTGTAATGTGTTGCTGCTTGCCGCCTGGGTCCAGCTGCCAGAGACTGTGCTCATATGTATGTGAGTTGCATTTGCCTGAGTGCATGTGCGTGTGTGTATGTTGCCTATTTTTGACAAAGGCCTTGCTGGCTTAAAGCTAAATTTCCAACAGTGTTTTTGTTGGGCCTTTCTGTGACTCAGCATCTCCACTACATGGTAGTAGTTCCTTTTCATTATAGAGTTGAGGTATTGCAATTCTTGCCATGTCATCTTCATCTGTACTATGCACGCCATTGTGATGTGCGTGGCAGAGGATTAAGTTGTTGAAACTAGGTAAGGTATGCTGTTGTGACTACTGTTTGAGATAGTCGCTTTCAAATGTCAGCAAATTAATAGAGGGTAACCTCAGAGAGTTGAGAGAGCCTGATAAACTTGATGGTTCCACAATTTGTAGACTGTAAGAGTGTGTCTTCATTAAACACTTAAGATCAGATTTTACTAAGTTACAACAGTGATTGAGTACTGCTCTGTACTGGTTTGTGATAGAAGATTCGCCTTCAATTTCTTGGTAAGATTCAAAATCTCCCTGTGTCCAAATCATCGTACTTTCATTTATATCAAGCAGTTCGATGGCAGGACTATCTGCAGCTTGCACAAAACTTCCTGCAATATCAGAGTAGCCTTTCCAACACCTCTCTAATTGACCTGGTCCTCTCAGAAGAATCTGTATCAGGAATGGCTGGATAATAGTAGGAGCACAACAATTGCACTTACTAGTTGCAGTTGGTATGGCTGGGCAGAGTGGATTGGAATAATTGTGACATCATTGTCGCTGACAGCTATTGTTGCATGGCACTGCAGTCTTGATGGCAAAGCTTTGGCAATAACTTGGGTGTCACAGTAGTGGTACTGGCACTGTAGTTGCTCCCATCTGTATCTATACTTCTCATGATGTGACTTCATCACACCTAATGATTTAATAGCTCTGAACACTGGTCGTTAAGGTTGCTGTCTCCTAAGCCACAAACAGGCCTTCCTGTAAAGCACACACACACACAAACTAAGATGGATGGGTGAAGCTGAGAACTACAAAATGTTACAAAAGAAATACACAACAGTAATAAGAGAGGCAATAACAAGAACAATTAACACCACCATAATGAACTCAATATGAGATACAACAGCTTAGAATGTAACTAATTAAAAAAGAAGGGGAAAATATGGATGGAACAATGAAACAGAGGTAATGTCAATGGAAATGGACAACACATTGGCCGTAGGTGGTAGAGAAATGAGAAACATACTCACTGATAATGATATAAATGTGCTAGAAAACAGAAAATATAAAGAAATATCTGAAACAGAAGGTTACTAAGATATCAAAAAATCATACAGAACCATATACATGAAACCAGTCACAGAAGGTGAACTGCGAAGACCTGTACAGAAACTAAAGTTCAAGAAATCAGCTGGTGACGGTGAAAGTTTGAATTACATAATTAAGCTAGTAAGTGGAGAAATAATCACAGTATTGCTGTACATAGCAAACAGATCTATCTGAGATAGATTTTTTCCAGAAAAACTGAAGATCAGCATTATACTACCAATATATCAGAAAGAAGATTAGAGTGACACCAACAACTATAGACCAGTTTCACTAATACCAGGTTTCTCTAAAATCCTGGAAATACTTACGTATAATAGATTAGTTATTCATCTGACATTTATGGTTTCAGGTAAGATAAATTTATAGATTCAGTAATTGCCAGTCTGTCAGAGTACATTATACAGTCCTTAGATTAACAAAAGTTATCTCCACAATGTTTCTGGATCTCTCTGAAGGATTTGGTACTATTAAAATTGGAAAACTATGGCATCCAGGGGCAAGCAAGAGAGTGGGTACAATCATACCCCTGCAACAGGAAACAGTTTGTATCAGTAGGGAAGGCATACCAGTCAGAGACTGAAACCATTAAATATGGAATGCTACAATGTTCAGTAATGGTGCCATTGCTGTTTAATGTTGTAGAAAAAGCTAAGAAAATATTGTATTCAGATGACATGACAACGCTGAACAATGACCAAAATGGCGGACAACTTAAGAGAAGAGCATATATTTCTGCAAACATCCCATCTTAATGACTCATGAAAAATGAACTGGTTATAAACCTGAAAAAGACTACAGGAATGAGAAGTCTGTGCATATGGATTAAGAGGTGGATGTACGAAGCTGGAAGAAACAGAAACCATTAAATTAGTAGGTATTACTGTGGATAATGAGCTGAAATGGAAACAGCATATTCATTCAGTCTGTAAGAAACTCATCTCCATCATATTCGTAATGAAGCAGCTTCCTCAATATGCAGACAAACAGCAGTTTTAATTCAGAGTGGATTACAAATGGAAGTGCACACAGCCACAACACACACAGGTAGAATGGTATATGAAGCATATCACACTGACTTACAATGCTTGGAAAAGGACTTCAGTATGCTTGCAAAAGGATCTCAGTACTTGGGTATCAAGTTATTAAGAAGTCTGCATGATAGTATACATTACACTAACTTTCCAAACAATCTCAAAGGCTGTCTGGTAGAAAAAGAATTTTATAGTGTTAAAAAGTACTTAATAAATTAAATTGTGTATGTTGTTCTTTATAATCAATGACATTATGGAGTGTAATCAAAATGGATGTTCCTTAGGAAATAAGTGATAATGAATGTTCTCTATTTTTATTATATACATACATTTACAGTACACAGTGTAAACATACATGATCAAATTGTTATAACCTTTAATCACCAATGATTGCGTGGATATTCAAACACACTCACTTAGAAACAATAGCTCGTTACATGATAACAACTCAGTATCTCTTATTCGACTGCCGTGCTGTGACATGCGGCTGGCGCCGTTCGTAGCTAGGTGGCGCTCCCGCGCTCAGCCGAGTTGCGGAGCGCCTCTATCGCCGTTTGCGCGTACTGTCGTGGTGGCACTATTAAATGTCGTGGCACTGTCACAACACTTTTCCCCCCTTGAAAAAAAAAACACTCACTTCCTTGGAGACATGGACAGTGCGGAGACATCCATGACCTCTTGTGAGGCCCCGAGAAGATCCCGCGGAGAGACACGAGAGTCTGGTCGAAAATGTCCAGGACGGAAGCTCGTGCATGGAACATGCCTCCTGGATGAGATGATGGGTGAAAACTCCGGAGCAGCATCCACAGGTGTCGTGGACCTGGGGGTGTGCTCCAGTGAGATGGGTCCCGGAGAAGGCGGCGTCGCGACTGCGGCCGGTTCCGGCGTACTCGGAAGCGGTAGCAACGTCGGCTGCATCAACACGTACGGTAGATCGGCAGCAGCGACAGGACTGGCTTCTCGGGCTGGTGGAGGCGAAGGAAGGGGCGGTGGCACCGGCGTGGCCACCACTCGTGGGCGTATCTGGTCGTAATGGCGAACAACCATGCCGTCATCCGTACGTATTTCACAAAGCCGGCGGCCGCGAAGAGCCTTGACCACCCCTGGAATCCATTTAGGGCGAGATCCATACCCTCGTGCCCACACGTCGGCGCCCACCGAGTATTTTCCCGCACTAGGGGACACAGCACAAGGCCTGACAGGGTGAAGCAGGTGCAGTAGAGTGCGCGGGTGGCGGCCATGCAAGAGTTCAGCAGGGCTGCGATCACCCAAAGGCGTGAAGCGATAAGAACTCAGAAATTGCAGCAGGGCGTCATCTGTGGAAAAATCACTAAGGAATTTTTTTGTCTGGCTTTTGAAAGTGCGGACAAGGTGCTCAACCTCCCCATTCGATTGCGGATGGAAGGGCGGTGCTGTAACATGATGAATCCCTTGTCCAGTACAAAAATTACGGAAGGCCTGCGAAGAGAACTGAAGACCATTGTCCGTGACAATCGTGGATGGAAGACCTTCTAGCGCAAAGATTTTGGACAAAGCCAGCGTCTTCGCCGCAGTGGTGGGCGACGGACATCGAACAACAAACGGAAACTTCGAGAAGGCGTCAATCAACGGTAGCCAATAAGTACCGAGGAAGGGGCTGGCAAAGTCAGCGTGCACCCGTTCCCATGGCTGTGCCGGATCAGGCAACGGAGAGGGCATAGTACGAGGTGCAGCCAGTTGTTGAGCACGCTGACCAAACGCAGCAAACATGTGGGCGATGTCCGAATCAATACTGGGCCAATAAACGTTCCTGCGGGCCAGGGACTTAGTCTGAGAAATACCCCAATAGCCTTCATGCAACAGTTTGAGAACATCTTTGCAAAGAGAGGCTGGCACCACGACCCGTGGAGATGCGCCATCTGTGGCCAGAAGAACAACACCATCACGAACAGACAGACGAAGGCGCAAGGCATGGTAGTTGCGAAGGGGATCCGATGCCCGGCCCTTGGTCCTGTTCGGCCAACCCCGTTGAACAAAACCGATCACCTGACGCAGGACCGGGTCCCGTGCAGTAGCCGACACGACCTGCGAACCTGTAAGTGGAAAACCCTCGACCGCACAACGTTCTTCCTCATCAATGTGGAAACAGAATAGTTCATCACGATCGAAAACCAGGTCGGGGCCCATCGGCAATCCCGACAATGCGTCAGCGTTGGCGTGCTGGGCCGTGGGGCGATAGTGAATCTCATAGTGAAAACGAGACAAGTATAAGGTCCAATGTTGTAGGCAGTGAGCTGCCTTATCCGGAAGTGACGCCGATGGGCCGAACAGAGAGACCAGCGGCTTGTGGTTGATGATGAGGTGAAACTTAGAACCATACAAAAAAACGCTGAACTTTTTTAGAGCATAAATGATAACGAACGCCTCCTTTTCGATTTGAGAGTAACGCCGTTGCGCATCGTTGAGGGTCTTGGAAGCATAGGCGATGGGTCGTTCCGACCCATCCTCATACCGATGGGCGAGAGCAGCCCCTAGGCCATACTGTGACGCGTCAGTCGCCAGAACCAAGTGCTGACCCAGACGGAATGTGGCAAGACAAGGCGCAGACTGCAAATGAGCCTTCATGCGGGCAAAAGCCTGCTCACACTCGTCGTACCAACAGAAAGGGACGTTTTTGCGTAACAGTTGAGAGCAGAGGATGAGCTACCGCCGCTGTGGATGGAATGAATTTGTGATAATAAGCAATCTTGCCTAGAAACGCCTGAAGTTCTTTGACCGTAGACAGCCGGGGTAGAGCGTTAATGGCCGCAACGTGCTGACGTAGGGGACGTATACCCTCACGGGACAAGTGGAAACCAAGATACACAATGGAGGGTTGGAAGAACTGTGACTTGTCCAGATTGCACCTCAACCAAGCCAAATGCAAAACCCGAAACAGTGAACGCAAATTGCGAAGGTGCTCCTCAGTGGAGGCCCTCGCGACAACAATGTCATCCAGATAGTTTATGCAGCCGGGAACGGAAGCCGTGAGCTGTTCCAAAAACCGCTGAAAAATGGCCAGCGCGCTAGCGACGCCAAATGATAACCGCTGGTTACAACCCACAAGGAGTGTTTATGACGAGAGATTCCTTGGAAGAAGCATCCAACGGCAACTGATGGTACGCCTCCGATAAGTCAAGTTTGGAAAAGAACTGGCCCCCAGCGAGCTTGGTAAATAACTCCTCAGGACGGGGAAGAGGATAAGTATCAATGAGGCTCTGAGCGTTGACAGTGGCTTTAAAATCACCACACAATCGCAGACTCCCATTTGGTTTAGAAACCACCACCATAGGCGATCCCCATTCGCTGGAGGTAACAGGAAGGAGAATCCCTGAAGCTGTTAACCTGTCTATCTCAGCCTTGACAGGTGCACGCAACGCCACCGGAATTGGGCGTGCCCGGAAAAACTCAGGGCGAGCTGTAGGTTTAAGAGTAATGTGGGCTTCAAAATCCTTGGCACGACCCAGACCAGAAGAGAACACAGATGAAAATTCAGAACACAATCCATCCAGCTGTTGATATGGAATATCCTCAGATATGAGGTGCACATCATCGTCAATGGAGAACCCAAAAAACTGGAAAGCATCATAACCGAACAGGTTTTCAGTGCCCGCACGATCCACCACATAAAACATGAGGGGCCTAACAACAGACTTGTAGGCAGTGGAAGCATCAAACTGGCCAATGATAGGAATTTTCTGTTTATTATAAGTTCTCAGATTTCACGTAACTGGAGACAAGGGAGGGGAGCCCAACTCCAAATACGTGTGAGAATTAATGAGAGTTACTGCAGAGCCAGTGTCCACTTGCATGCGAATGTCTTTATCCAGAACACGAACAGTAATAAACAACTTATTTGTTTGAGAAAGCACACAGTTAACATCCATGTCCGATGCCTCGTCCTCATCGACAGGAACTTTAGGGGACTGACACGCAGAAGCAATGTGGCCTTTTTTCCTACATGAATTACACGTGGCCCAACATTTTGGACACGCGGCCCTGTCATGCTGTACGAAACAACGTGGACAAGAAGGAAATGCGGAACGAACCTGATTCTGTGGTTGCTGTGTTTGCTGCGAGCGTTGCGGCCCAACGCGACGTTGTTTACGCGAGTGAACCGCCGCCACATCTTCGTTCTCCTGTGAAACAGGCAAATTGTCCGTGTCGGAAGTTGACTGTACAGCACCTACATCACACCACGTGTCTATTTGCGCGCCAGCAGCGTGAGACACTTCAAAGGATTGAGCGATGTTTAGAACTTCCGACGACGACGGGTTTGGCAGTTGTAGGGCACGTTGCCGAACTTCTTTATCAGGAGCAAGCCGTAGAATAGCATCCCTAACCATTGAATCAGCATAATAGTGATGGGGAGCTCGTGAATGAGTCGTTCAAATGAACGCTTCACTCCAGTGAAGTGTGAGCTAACCACTCAATTTCAATGAACTGGAACTTCAAACTCTTCACAGATAGCACACTCCACACTTTTTTCTAGTTTACTCACTCTCTCCCCCTCTCCCACTATATCGGCGCTACATCACTCATTCTCCCTTCACTTCAGTCCTCCCTCTACTGCCTGTCGACGAATCGCGCGGTGTTTGTGGGAAACGATAGGCTTAGGAGGGGTTGGGGAGGTGAGGGGCGAGAAGAAGGCAGCGTCAGCTGCTTCCTGCAATGCTGACATCATTACCCGTGACTATTTGTGCAGTTAAACTTCGCGTCTACGGGTAGCCTACCGTTGGCAGCGCTTGCAAACAAATGAATTTTAAAGATACAAACTAAGAGGCTGGCTGTGTGAGCATGTACAGCCAACATGAAAATAAGAGGTTTGTTAGTAACACTGAAAGAGGGATTTTACGTGAAATCGTACCAATGACTACAGGTGACAGTTTACGTTTTGAATCTGGAGGGTTATAATTCTCAACAAAAATAAAATCTACAGGAAAACTTCTGAATAATTACTTAACGTAGGTATATAGACTTTGTGACAGTGGTAAACATACTCATTCTATTTTGGATTAAGTTTTAAAAGGAACATAAAATTGGACTGCATTTCGTTGGTAGCCCTAGTTTTCAGTCCATGAATACAACAAATAATGTTTAACTTGGCAGATAAAGACTTTTTTGGGCACTTCATGAGAAAATGTCGAGCAAGATTAAATGTAATACCTTCTTTATATGTGACAGGTTCATCTGTTTATCTTTCCTTTGTCCCCCTCGACCATGCTCTATTTAACTCAGACGCTGTAAAAGCGTAAAACGTTGCATGCTCGTTACTGCATAGTTCAGCCATCTGTTGGTAAAATTATGAAGTATTATGAAGCTTTATTGTACGAGCGAGGCGAAGCGAGCGCAGCCGCGGCTGAGCGGCGAACTGGGCAACTTCGCCAGGCTTCCGTACTTCATGAATGAACTACTTCATTTGTACGCTTCACGGCAAAGAGTGAAATGAATGAAGTAGTTCACGGGAATGAACGAGTTCGACCCATCTCTACAGCATAAGACTCATGATGAGTGTCCGTGACAAACTGACATTTCCTACTCAGACCATGTAGTTCCGCCGCCCAAGCCCGGTAAGATTTATGGGGCTGTTTACATCACCGGTAGAATGCCACGCGGGCAGCAACAATGTGGGTGTTTTTTCGGTAATAGTTAGACAATAAGTCACACATTTCTTGGAAGGACAGAGCGGCAGGTTCCCGCAGAGGGGCTAACTGAGATAGCAGCTGATAGATCCGTGGGGAAATCCAAGATAGAAATAACGACTTACACATAGGAGCGTCAACAACACCGAAAGCCAAGAAGTGTTGCCGCATACGCTTCTCATAATCCTCCCAATCTTCAGCGGCCTCGTCGTAAGGAGGGAATGGAGGCGGAGAAGAGGAAGACAGACGATGAGTAAGTGACGTCGACAACGCCTGAATAGCAGCCATCAGCTGTGTTTGTTGTGCCTGAATAGCAGCCGTCAGCTGTGTTTGTTGTTCAATGAGCGCTTGCATAAGCTGTTCCATGTCTGCCCCGTCACGAACACACAAATCCACAACGCAGTGAAAATATCCGACCTCGTCGCCAAAAAGTGTTATAACCTTTAATCACCAATAATTGTGTGGATATTCAAACACACTCACTTAGAAACAATAGCTCGTTACATGATAACAACTCAGTATCTCTTATTCGACTGCCATGCCGTGACATGCGGCCGGCGCCATTCGTATCTAGGTGGCACTCCCGCGCTCAGCCGAGTTGCGGAGTGCCTCTATCGCCGTTTGTCGTGGCACTGTCACAACACAAATAAAATTCAGTTCAATTCACACATGTAAACAACTGTTCTGCATGTTCACCATACCTAGCCTGGATGACGAAAAACTGTATGCAATTGTTCATCTGTGGGCCTTTGGCTCTTGCAACCTTACGTTTAGTTTTTGAGCATATAGTGCAAGAAGACTGCCTGACCTCCCAATATTTACACCAAGGTAAATAATAAAACTATTGATGATTTTGAAATCAATTTTATTGAATTACAATAAACTGATGCTAGTCCATGTGCAACAACATAGCTGGTCTCTCAATTAGTACTCATTGTGTCAGCTCATTGCAGCATGTCTGTGATACCCACTCAGAACAAAGGGACACTCTGCTCCAGGTAGGAGCTCACCAGTATACAGGGTGAACCAAAAAAATTTCAGAGTTGTTCAGAGTTATTATCTGAGTAGTTTGGTGTGACGGTTCCATAATTTCCAGTGCCTTGTTAGAGAGTAATAATGTAATTATAATTTATTCAGTTTGTTATCCAGCTACCTTTGTTTCTCTGGAAATACCTTCATAACAGTGAATAAGCTTGTAATATTCAGTTCCAAAATGTAGAACACAAAACATATAGTAGTTGAACAACTGTCAGACAAAGCATTAGCACTGTGATGTGATCGCCGGCGCTTAGTTCTTCTCTTTTATTTGAGGAAAACTCTCGAAAATCCAATCGCCTTTGTATAATACTACATTTTGTTTTGTTTTTATCGCATTCAATTATATAATTTCCAAACTGTGATTGTTTAGTTATCAATACTGGAGGTGTGGAGTCTAGTGATTTTAATGTTTGCCCCGATAAACTGGTCACCAACACTCCTCCCAGTATGGCTTTCCTGCCTAAAAGAGTCACCTAAATTACCATTTCTAACACTTGTAAACTGAACTGGCTGTGATTTTTGGCAATTCATGCACAGATCATGTGTTCAGTTACAAAGGGAATATGTTTGTGGCTGTCCAGTGAAGGTATTGAAGGTACATGTTGTGCTGCAGCTTGGATACACTATAGGATATGTTTAGTCTGTTCTCTTCAAGTGTTCCTTACACCACTGCCTATGTGATAGTGGGAACATAATGGCCTCTTGTGTTTATTACCATAGCATAATTTTATTACTGTCTAAATAGGACACTTTTATATTTTGAACACCGTAACCTGTGTTCAGTATGCTCACATAACTATCGTGATGATTAAATGTCCAAACAGATTCATTTTATAAGACCAGTTTCTCACAGTTTTCAGTACTCTTTTTTTAAAATAATTAATTTAGAATAAAATCCAGTTAAATTTCTAGTACGATGTGTTCTCATATGATGATCAGTTCACTGAAGAATCTTTCTCGGATGTCAAAGGAAGGTGGTTTGGTGGCATGTTGAGCAATAATACACTGCACAATCTTAGCAAAATTGACTGTTGGTGTGATTATAGTTTTCCTGAACAATAACAGAACAAAATCACATCCCCTGTAAACACCTGTGAAGTCAGCAAGATCAAAGTGAGACACCACCTCAGTGCTACGAGTGCAAAAAATGCCAATTTCCTGCACAAACTGAATGCAGAAAAATGTTTGTTCAGCACTTTTAAATCAGTCAAAGTGTACCAAATCATTCTGAAGAAATTAAATATGTTTTCTATTGCTAAGCAAAGGCCTCACACCGACAATGATTAGGAGGATAAAAAAAGTTCTGTTGCCATATTTAACATAACAAAGAGGGAGAGGGAGACATAGGTGAAGAATGTCTAAAAGGAAAAGGAGTATAATGTAAAAGTATGAAATATAGGGCATTAGGAAATTCCCATTACAAACTTCTAGGACTTGTAGAAGGGAGTAATTACATAAGTGTACTGTTTCCATTCTACAGTGGTTTCAGTTCACATGTGTAAAGCATCCACATCTACTAAGAGAAAGAGAAAAGTCTCAGAGTTCCTTGCCCTGGTATGTGGCAGACTAGACAGGATGACATGTACTGTGTCAGTCAGTCACCTGATTTCACTTAATGTCTGTACTTATGAGATAGAGGAATATCTGCTGGCACAAGTTCTGGCCACTGCATTAGAAATTGAAGAGACATCAGGTGGGATGGAGAGTGTGTACCAGAACATGCTTCATGGATACAATGTCTGTAACTATGTTGGTGGTTATCACATCGAGCCACTGTTGTAATGCATCAGTTGTGTTCTGCACGTACAGTATGCTGGGTTCATTTTTGTTCTGTAATAATGTAGACATGTAACATCTAAGTGTTAACACAAACAAATGGGCTTAAGTGATAAATGGTCATTTTATTATGTTTCCTTTCAAATTGTTACTTAATAATTGTATTGTGTCACACCAAATTCAGTTCCTCGAAACCGTTGTAATGGAAATGGTACATTTTTTGGACATGGGTCCCTATTCAAAATATTATATACTCACTCCGCTCTAAAAGTCCTAGAAGTTTGTAATGGAAATTTTCAAACACCCAGTATGTTGAAGAATGATTATGAGAGAAGGATATAGCAATGATGGAATCTTAGAAAATACTACATAACCTGGTTTCAATTCTATTCTTTCTATGATAATAGTTCAAAACAACTTACGTGAGTCACGGTTGAAGACAATATTCAGCAATTAGGTGTTGAGGTCAGACGGAAAACCTTGAACTGATTGAATTGAAGGTAGAGAGTGAGCCATCAGTAATGGTTAGATTCTACCGTATTGTTCTTCTTCTTTTCTCTCATTGTCCTCAGTTTTTCTCATGATGTATGATGTGGCTGCAATAGACAGTAATTACTGATAGAGTCTACTCTCATGATTGTTGCATGTTTTGAGAAAAGTATTCCCAAAATTGTATTACTCTACATTAATTATTTTTTGGTGCTGATATTTTTTTCCATCAGTGTAAATATGCAGTGGCAAATTTTGAACATACCTTTTTGGATTGCTTATGTGTGTGCTGCCACAGTCATTATCATTCCACCATTTGAATATGGTTAAGTTTGTGATTTATGTAATGCAATCCATGTACAGTCATCTTCATTATCCAGCACTCAGAATTATGTCCTGTATCCTGATGCAAAACCCTTTAACAAGCTGCCTGCAAGCATTGAACAAGAATCTAAAATGTCCCAAATTCATAAGAAAATTCAAGCTATATCATATTAGCCAGTGCTCCTATAAATTAAATTTAAGTGACTCTGTTCCAGAAATACAACTGGATCTCCAGTCCCTCCTCAAATGCTGAGGTCTATCCCAGAACCTCTCTCCTGACCCTGTCTCTTCGCTTGCCTACCACTCCATGCACCCATACCTTCTACATACTTCCTGAAGTCAATAAACCCAACCACCGAGGACACCACATTGTGACCGGTTACTGTGCTTCCACAGAGAGCACCTCTGCTGTCATGGACCAACACTTTCCGCCTGTTACTCACAATCTATCTTCGTACATAAAAAATATGGGCCATTTGCTCCACAGACTGTCCACAGTTTGTGTTCCTTTACCACATGGTATCTTGCTTGTCATTGTTGATGCCATCTCCCTCCATGATAAAATACCCAGTACCCATGGCCTTGACCTGGTATTGAACACTACATTTCCCAACACCGGACTATTTCCAGAACTACCACCTCCTACCTGGTCATTATGGTCAACTACATGCTCATCCACAATTACTTCTCCTTTGAAGGCATCACATACAAACAAATCCGTGTTACAGCAGTGGGCATCTGCATGGAACTGTCTTATGCCAACTTACACATGGGCCATCTAGAGTAATCCTTCCTAACTGCCAGAGTCCCAAACCCCTTACCTGATTCAGATTCATTGATGACATCTTCATGTTGTGGATTGAGGGTGAGGACATCCTGTCCACATTCCTCCAAGATCTCAACACCTGCTCCTCCATTCACTTTGCCTGGTTCTCTTCAACCCAACAGGCCAGCCTCCTCATTGATATTGACTTCCACTTCAAGGATGGCTACATCAAAAACTTTATCCGTATCAAACCTACCAGACATCATAAATACCTCTATTTTGACAGCTGTCATCCATTCCATACCAAGAAGTCCCTTCCATACAGCCTAGCCACCCATGTTCGTCTCATCTATAATGTTGAGCACTTCCTCTCCAAATTTAACCAGTGTCTCACCGAGTCCATCACAGATCAAAATTATCCTCCCAACCTCGTACAGAAACAGATCTGCCATGCCTTATCTCTCCAGTCACCTACCACCTCCCTCATATCCATCATCCGGTCACAAAGGAACATTCCCCTTGTGACTCAGTATCCCCCGCCCCCAGGACTGGAGCAACTGAATCACACTCACTATCAGGGTTTCAGCTACCTCTCATTGTGCCCTGAAGTGAGGAATACCCTACCCACTGTCCTTCGCACCCCTCCTGTAGTGGTATTCTACTGTCCACCAAATCTACTCCATTTTCTTGTCCATTCCTTCTCCACCCATACCCTCAACCCCTCAACCCCTTACCTCATGGCTCATATCAATGCAATAGACCTAGATACAATACATGTCCCATACATCTTCCCACCACCACCTACTCCAATCCAGTCTCAGGCATCTCTTATCCAATCAAAGGCAGGGCCACATGTAAAAGCAGTCATGTGGTCTACAAACTAAGCTGCAATCACTGTACTGTTTTCTACATGGGCATGCCAACCATCAAGCTGACTGTCCACATGAATAGACACTGACAAAACTGTGACCAAGAGACAGCTAGGCAACACAGCTTCTGAACATGCTGCCCAACCCAGTGCCCAGTAAGTAATGCACCGCATTTAATTTCTTCAGCAATTCTTTGTTGAACATAATGAGAATTACACACATGAAAGAATGGTGTTTTATGTACACACCCTATTTTTCCACATGATCTCCATCCCGTTCTGCGGCCTTTCTCCAGTGCGAAACAAGGGCGTGTGTGACCTGTCGATACCAGTCCTTATCCTGGTGGTGGAGCCAGTGCTGCACTGTGTGTGTCACCTCATCATCATCATCCTCAAAATGTCTCCCATGAATGGCCCAAGCAAGTGGAAGTCCGAGGGGGCTAGGTCAGGGCTATCAGGTGTGACAGTGGTGGATGTTCTCCCCTACCACTGCAAATCATGGAGCTCCACTGATCTACTTTCTGATGACCTCACCCTCTGTGCCCAGTGATTAACTGTACTTCTGTTGACAGCACATGCTCCATAGACTTTGCGCAAGTGTTTGTGAATAGTCCCCACAGTTTCTTTCTCAGCAGTGAGAAATTCAGTGATGGCACGTTGCTTGTAACATACATCACCTCCAGATGCCATTTTGAAACTGTCCTGCAGCTACACTATATGTCGGAAGTGATGGAAACTTGGCGCGCTCACTCAAGAATCTTCAAATAATACATACATAATGTTCTGCATTCGTAGCATTGTTCTCGGATGAGAAAAAAAATGTGGTGCATTGCTTTCTGGGCAACCCTCGTATGTCACTTCAGTGACTGCTTCAGAGCTTACACCATCTGGATCCTTCCTATCAACATCAGCTTTCCTGAACTGCACAGATGGGAACTCTCCCTCCAGTATATCATAGGTACCCATAAAACCTGTGGCCTCAATCTTCACTAGTCCCTGTCCTGCACCTACCCAACCCTCTTCCCTGCTTCCATTCGATCACTACACAGCCTTCTATTCCATCAATGCACCCACAGTCTTTTTCCCATTCTCTCCTTTTCTGCCCCCCCCCCCCCCCCCCCCACAAAAAAAAAAAAAAAAAAAAAACCCTCACAACTGCATCTAGCAGCCCTACCCTGTCCCCCTCACATCCCTGCTCACTCGCCACCAGGAGCATTACACCTTCCTCCACTTCCACTTCCCACTCCCTGCCCTGTGTCTCCTCCTTACTCCCCCCCCCCCTTTCACTGCCCCCCCTCCCACACATTAGATTGTTACTCCCTTCAGGTAAATTTGCCATCCACAGTCTGGCCTCAGTGGCCAGAGACAGTGATCATGTGTGTGTGAGCTATGCTTATGTGAAAGTATGCATGTTTCCTACTTTGGAAGGAGACCTTTTGGCCAATAACTTTAAATTTATAGCAGTCTTTCCATTGTGTATATCTGCAACTCACTGTCACCTCTTGTTGTTATTCCATCCTGGACTTTCCAAAGTTAAGTTTAAGGCTTCAAAATTCTTCATAGTTGAATAACAAGCACTAATGTTTTGTGTAAACAGTTTTCCATTCACACACTTTGAAGAGAAACATAATGTTTTCTTTTTTCTATTTTCACTGTGCTTGTGTAAATATTAAATGAACAATATGACAGAAAAAACTACTGATTAGTATGGCTAGAAGGGGAAAAAAGTAGCTTTTATTCAGACTAGCTTCATTTCTGCTAATTGTATAAGATACTTGCCCACAGCCTTTTTAAGCACAAATATACCAAGGCAGATTATATTTCATGTTAGTTAATTGTTGATCTAGACTGCCTAGGTAGTTCCTGACAGCTAGTTCTTATTGTTAATGTATAATTTGAATTGTTCCACATTCCTTCTACTTTGTATTGTGATGTACAGAACACACATATGAATTTTGAGTGGTCAGAATTAACTGGTCATACAAGATAGCATGATCCATATTCATAAGTACTTACCATGTATATTTAGTGGATAAAAGTGTCTATAGTGTTCTACATTTTTGTTCCAGTTTTCTTTTTCTTAAAACACAGAATATAACTTTTTTTTTTCAAATGATAGAGCACAGCAATTAGTTGTCCTTTGCTTGCAGGTTTTATTTGGCAAATCTAGATTTTGGCTAGTGCCTATCCATTATCAATGCACCTCTGTGAGTAGGGGAGGAGGGGGAAGCACGTAGAGTGTAGTGTAATGTTTCTCTCCTATAATAATGATAGAAGGGAGAGGGTGAAACCCGGTGCTGCTTACATATACAAGAGTGCATTAGCAACCTTGGCCATGGAGGCATGTAAAATAACAATATCATCACTAATGTTCATGTTGTTTGCCAGAATATCTTTCCTGAGTTCGTTGAATTATTGTATTTACTAGTAAAAGTTGTATCTGAAGATATAGTGTACAATAAAATTAGATGATAGAAAGTAAAGGTAAATTTCCTTAACAGTATGCCCCCAAGATGAGGAATCAATAAAGTGGAAAGGGCATTAAATTACTTGGAGATATATATATGGTAACAAAGAGTACTGCAAAAAGGGAAAAGGTTCTACAGGCAACATTTACTATTTTTTAACTAACATAGGTTTCGTATTAAATCTGCTTCATTATACATATATGTGCTGTGTTTCACTTCGTTTCACAGCCCATTTAAATCTTGTTAGTATTGTTATTGATTGCCTTAGTTCTTCTTTTCAATATCTCATGTAGTTAGTTATTTCCATGTTCTGTAGATCATAATTGCGACCTGTTACTATGACGTGTAATTATTGTACACTTTCTCAGTGAAAAATATGGCCTCATCCTAACCATTTAGATAATTTTTTACAGTTTTAATTTTTTATGTGCAAGAAGGGATCGGTTGGTAGGACATGTTCTGAAGCATCAAGGGATCACCAATTTAGTATTGGAGGGCAGCATGGAGGGTAAAAATCGTAGAGGGAGACCAAGAGATGAATACACTAAGCGGATTCAGAAGGATGTAGGTTGCAGTAGGTACTGGGAGATGAAGAAGCTTGCACAGGATAGAGTAGCATGGAGAGCTGCATCAAACCAGTCTCAGGACTGAAGACCACAACAACAACATGTGCATATAGTGATTTATACTTAACTATGTTCAATCACACACTTGCTATCTTGCCAAGCAGATAACCTCTCAGTCTGTGTTTGAAGTTAATTTTATTACCCATTAAAGTCCTGACATTGCTGAGTAAGTAGTCAAAGATTTTTATGCCTAAATACCTCACTCCTTTTTGTGCCACACTAAGGCTGAATGATGTATAGTGTAAATCATTTCTCCTCCTTGTATTGTATTTGTGTGTGTTACTGTTGTTTTTAAATTGTGATTGATGTTGACAACAAACTTCATATGGGAGTAACTGTACTGTGAGGCTATTGACAGTATGTCCAACTGTTTTAAAGAGCTGTCTACGATTTGTTTTAGAGTGGACATGACATCATATTCTTCTTACAAACATTACGCACAGGATAGATTGCCACTCACCATATAGTGGAGATTCTAAGCACAACAAAAAGACTGTCAAACAAGTAAGCTTTTGCCCAAATCAGCCATCATCAGAATTAGACAACACACATACACACACACACTCTTCACCACAGTCTCTGACTGCCGAGGCCAGACTGCGAGTTGCAGTGCATGCTGGGAGGAGCAGTCTTGGCGGTGGGGGTAAGGAGGAGGCTGGGGCGGGGATGGGAAGGGATAGCAGTGTAGGGGTGGGGGACAGTAAACTGATGCATGTGAGACCATACGGGGATGAGGTGGAGAGAGGGTAGGGCAGCTAGGTGCAGATGGAGGTTGAGGCGAGGTGAAGGGGGAAGGGGTGTCAGCATGACAGGAGAGAAGTAAAACGACTGTGGGTGCATTGGTGGAATAGAGGGCTGTGTGATGCTGGAGTAGGAACAGGGAAGGAGATAGGTTCAGGACAGTGACTATTGACAGTTGAGGCCAGGAGGGTTATGGGAACATAGGATATATTTTAGGACGAATTTCCACCTGTCCAATACAGAAAAGATAGACAGCGGTACTGATGTAGCCATCTTTGAGGTGGAGGTCAACATCAAGGAAAGTGGCTTGTTGGGGGAGATGGTGTTGAAGTTCTAGAGGAATGTGGATAAGGTGACCTCACCCTCAGTCCAGATCATGCAGGTGACATAAGTGAATGTGAACCAGGTGAGTGATTTGGGATTCTGGGTGGTTAGAAAGGATTCCTCTAGGTGGCCCATGAATAGGTTGGCATAAGATGATGTCATGCAGGTGCCCATTGCCAGCGTGTTAGCTGCAATTGCACGTGTGTGTGTGTGTGTGTGTGTGTGTGTGTGTGTGACTATTTTGTCCAGTCTTTTCATTGTGCCTATCTGCGACTCAGCACCTCCGCTATGTGGTGAGTGGCAATCTACCCTTTTCATAATATTGTCATTATTCCATCCTGGTTTTTCTTATTACACACATCTATACAACAAACAAGTTTTTCCTCAGCGATCAGTTATTTCACAGTGTAATTTCGTAACATTTTAGTAAATGAAAATAAGTAGTCCTCTCCCTTTGATAATTTCATCTTCAAAATCTGCTACCAGCAACGCAAAAGTTGCTGAGCTCGGACATTTTACATTATCTGTACCATGTTACCTCGATTTCAGATTCTTATCAGTAACAGTTTAGAGTATTGTAATTCATTTATTGATTAATTGTCATGCATTATTTCTAATGGTGTGGTCAGATCTTGAGCAGTACTGAATTTCATGTACTGTATTTTACCTAAATTCCGTGACAGTCCATATGCAAAAAACTAGTTATTAATTTTGAAGAAAATATTATTTACATTTTTACATGTTGAAATTACTCTTTAGGCTTGATTATAGGATATTAGTTGTCAACAGAGAGAGCTATTTCTACTTCTTATATAAATTGTGGAAGATCATTTATATGCAGAGTAATTTAGAGAAACAGCAATTTTTTAAATTGTGTTAGTAGCCATGGGTGACTATTTGTGCTGAGTAACATATAAACAGAGTGATTAGAAAAAAACCTTACAAACTGATGTGGCACATTGGGCATACAACAAAGATGAGGAATCACATAGGAACTGGGAACTGCAAAGGCCACCCTGGGCCACTAAATGACATTGCAGTTATTTAACCATATGCTACAAAGCTTCGCCCACTGCAGGAGATGCTTAAAGTTTTGTTCAGGTGCACCGAGACACACCTGATATCAACACTGCATTGAATGGCAAACCCACTCAAAGATACCTGGGTATCTCGAAGACATCTAGGTGCAGCAACAATCCTGCTCACTAGGCCCTCCACTGATGTATTAAGTGTTTGGTACACAAGGCCTTCGGATGCCCCCACAGGAAAACATTGATTGGGGACAGTTCAGTTTGATAGTTGTGGTCGTGCTACTGGCTCACCGCATCCAATCCAGCAGTTGGGAAAGGTTGTCTGCAGATGTGCTCTCATGTGTCTGCTGAAATGTGCGGGACCTACTTCGTGCTGAAATTGAATGCAGTGATGGACAGATATGGGAACATCATTCAGCATTGAATGTGGTGATGGACAGGTATGGGAACATCATTCAGCATGTCTGGCAGAACTTCTCACAGGAGTACAAGATACGTGTGACCATCATGTTGGTCCTGGAGAATGTACAGTCCAGTTAAATAGTCTTGGACGATGCCAGCTCACACATTATATGAGTATAGAGAATGCTGCCTCATCAGTGAAGAGGACATTTGCAGTGAAGCTTCAGTCTGCAGCAGATTCCTGCAGAACACACTGTGCAAATCCTATCTGCTTGCTGTAGTTTCCTGGTTGCAATGTCTGGATCCATTGTAAAACGAAACGGATGCAGTCCTTTGTTGTGTACAGTGTGCCAGATGGAGGGTTGGGGGGGGGGGGGGGGCATATCAATGGCACGGGATACACCTCGTGTACTTTGTGATGGCGTGAGTTGCACCCGTTCAATAATGCTTTCTTCCACTGCAACTGTCCGTGTGGTTGGCTGGTGACCACCATCTGGCTTATGCCCATACAACGAGCTGATTTTGCACAATCGGCTATGCAGGGCAGCAAATAATATGTGGCACAGTACCTTCCTATCGGGATATTTCACATGATACATTCGCAGGGCTTCTTGTCCATTGCAGTTGGCTGCACCGTAAATCAAATGCATCTCAGCCTTTTTGTGGTATGTGTAGCTAGCCATGTTATTCCCAATGCTTCCATATTGTGAAAGGTGATGGTCTCCATGTACTCCACCCGTGTTTGTATAGAAATGCCCCCTATGACCGTAGCACCCTCTCATGGTATGGTCTTTGGAACCCCCGGTTCCTAAGTGATTACTGATACTTGTATGTCTAATGTGCCCTGTTTTTTTTTTTTTTTTTTTGATCAGCCTGTAGAAACCAGATCGCACCCTCCTGGCATTTAGTTACCATGAACATTTAAAGTCTTGTGCATCATGTTTTTTCTGTCAAAACTTTTTACAGAAACAATGACGTTAGGGGGCTGGTGTAGAGAGTTCCACTGTCACTTCAATTGAAGGCATAATGATCAAGTTCCATCTGCACATGCAGGTACGAAAGTATCAACGCTGTTTGAGCTGCTGTCATAAGTTACATAATTCAAGAGTTCAGAGCACTTTGGCACAGAACTTACTTTACCATCCATACAAGATGCAGATTACCCAAGAGCTGAAACCCAACGAATACATAATGTAACAACAATTCTGTGAGTGAATGGTTGAAAAAATAATGTATCACAACGAGTTTGTTAACAACGTGTGAATGTCAGATGAAGCCATTTTCCATCTTTATGGATTTGTTAATTACCAAAATGTTCAATACTCAGCACAAGAAAATCCTACTTGCCTACACTGCCGTTCATTGCACAGCAGTATAATTACTGTGTGGAATGCTGTGTCATGGCGTAATGGGTCCTTATTTTTCTGAGGATGATAATTGCCTTCCAACTATATTTCAATTGAATTAGTATGTCACCATGCTTAAAAGTTTTGTTGCACAATAACTACAGACATTTCCACAAATTACTGACAACAGCTGGTTTCACCAAGATGGATCTTCATCATACACAGCACCAATATCAGTGGCTGCTGCATGCCAATTGTTTGGCAGCTGTGTAATTTCAAGAAACAGTGGCATTCCATATCTTCCCAGATCCCGTGATTTCTTTTTGTGGGGTGACCTTAGAACTTCTTTGTATCCTAGTCAATCTGATACAACAGAAAGCCAAGATCTGAGAAGCAATTTCTGAAATTCCTGTGGAAATGCTACTTCAAACAATTTATAATTTACCTGAGAGACTGCAGAAATGTTTGTGCAAAAATAAATCTCACCTACAAGATGTTACCTTCAAGAAATAAATTTACTACACCAAAGAGCCAAAGAAACTGGTACACCTGCCTAATATTGTGTGGGGCCACCATGAGCACGCAGAAGTGCCGCAACACGACATGACATGGCCTCAACTAATGTCTGAATTAGTGCTGGAGAGAAATAACACCATGATTCTTGCAGGACTGTCCATAAATCCGTATGAGTATGAGAGGGTGGAGATCTCTTCTGAACAGCACATTGCAAGGCATCCCAGATATGCTCAATAATGTTCATGCCTGGGGAGTTTGGTGGCCAGCGAATGTGTTGAAACTCAGAAAAGTGTTCCTAAAGCCACTCTGTAGCAGTTCTGGATGTGTAGGGTGTCACATTGTCCTGCTGGAATTGCCCAAGTCCATCAGAAAGCACAATGTACGTACGTGTCACCTGTCAGAGTCATTTCTAGACGTATCAGAGGTCCCATGTCGCTCCAACTGTACACACCCCATGCCGTTACAGAGCCTCCAACAACTTGAACAGTCCCCTGCTGACATGGAGGGTCCTTATCTCCACAACCATACATGTCCATCTGCTCGACACAATTTGAAATGAAACTCGTCCGACCAGGCAACACGTTTCCAGTCATCGACAGTCCAATGTTGGAGTTGACGGGCACAGGCAAGGTGTAAAGCTTTGTGTCGTGCAGTAATAAAAGGTATACGAGTGGCCCTTCAGCTCTGAAAGTCCATATCGATGATGTTTTGTTGAATGGGCCGCATGTTGACATTTGTTGATTGCCCAGCATTGAAATCTGCAGCAATTTGTGGAAGGATTGCACATCTGTCACATTGAATAATTCTCTTCAATCGTTGTTGGTCCTGTTCTTGCAGGATCGTTTTCCGGCTGCAGTGATGTCGAAGATTGATGTTCTACCAGATTCCTGATATTCACAGTACACTCATGAAATAGTCATATGGGAAAATTCCCACTTCATTGCTACCTCGGAGATGCTGTATCCCATCACTCGTGCGCCAACTGTAACATAATGTTCAAACTCACTTAAATCTTGATAACCTTCCATTGTATCAGCAGTAACCGATCTAACAACTGCACCAGACAGTTGTTGTCTTGTATAGGTGTTGCCGACCACAGTGTCATATTCTGCCTGTTTGCATATCTGTGGATTTGAATATGCATGCCTACACCAGTTTCTTTGGCATGTCAGTGTACTTAATATTTTCAGTTTCCTGTTTCTGTGATGATGTGGTTTCAGATCTGGACAGGTGCCTGACTTTGCCCGCACCCCTAAGTTCACACTGGTCATGAACATCACAGTGCAGTTAAACAGGTTGCCATGCAACTACTGCCTGAAGCAACAGAAAAAGTGGATCATGAAACTTGTGCTCTTATGAGAACTAACACCACAAAGTCACACGTTACCAGCAAATAGAAAATGGCCATTCAGAACCTGAGAGAATATGTTGTTATCTTACCTGCTGACAAAGCCAATGTCACTGTTGTTTTCTCCCATAAGGACTACACTGACAACTCCTACAGGAATATCAACATTAACCCTACCAAAAAGATTGATAACAAGAGAAGGGCACTTCTCAAGGAATTGGAATCACTAGAGGGGGTGATCCAGAAATTACCACCATAACGACCCATACCGACAAGACTTTGTGGACTCCCCAAGGTCCGCAAAGATGGGGTGTCATTACACCCCAACGTTGGCAACATCAGAACTCCTACTTATTTGTTGGCAAAATATGTGACAGAGATACTAAGTCCCTGTGTGGGTAAAAGCTCACATCACATCCACAATTCTGTGGATTTTGTAAAATGCCTCAACAACTTCAAGCTGAAAGACTCAGATATTATGATGAGATTTGCTGTCATTTGATTATTCACCAGGGTGCCTCGAAGTGAGTCACTAGAACTAGTCACTAGAACTCGTTAGTCAGAAATTCGATGAGAAGACTACAAACCTTTTCAGGCATGTCCTAACTTCCACATATTTAATGGAAAATACTATGAGCAAACAGAGAGAAACCGAGCGAGGTGGCACAGTGGTTAGCACACTGGACTCACATTCAGGAGGGCGATGGTTCAATCCCGCGTCCGGCCATCCTGATTTAGGTTTTCCGTGATTTCCCTAAATCGCTCCAGGCAAATGCCAGGATGGTTCCTTTGAAAGTGCACGGCCGACTTCCTTCCCCCTCCTTCCCTAATCCAATGAGACCGATGACCTCGCAGTTTGGTCTCTTCCCCCAAACAACCCAACCCAAACAGAGAGAGTTGCAATGGGCAGTCCACTGTCGCTACTAGTTGCAAATTTGTATATGGATTACTTCAAAGAAGAGGTCGTGACATCATCCAAATGGCAACCCGCCTGCCTTTTCCATTATGTAGATGACACTTTTGCCATCTGGCCACAAGGAAGGGACAAACTCCTTGAATTTCTTGTACAGCTGAACTCCATACATTCCAACATCAAATTCTCTATGAAAACTGAAGAAGAAGGAAGACTATCATTTCTGGATGACATGTTAACTGAAGAGATGATGACATCCCAAGCCATGTTTGGGTATCTAAAAAAAACAAACACTGACCTTTTTTTCCACACAGATAGCTGCCACCAGTACACAGAGTGCCCACTGTCTCAGACACAGAGTCTGCTCTGGGAACTGGTGTAAAAAAGGGGGGAGGGGAGGTTAAGCATGCTCTATGCCCCACCACTACAGTACAATGTGTGGAGGTGGAAGAAATTATGGAAGAATGGAGGAAGAGGTAGCCACAGCTTTTATACCATACACTGGTGCACTGTGAGGTGAGAGTCGGGTGGATACTGTAAAAGCATTGTGTAAGATGTGTCTTTTGCCTGTTCAATAAAACATGGGCATTATTGGGGAGTGTCAAAGATGACCTCAGTTTGCAGAAGGCCGGGGTATATCAGAGTCCACGGGCAATGTGGCAAGACATGTCGGACAAACAGTGTGCACTGTATAAGATCAATGCTGAGAACACCGGTGGCTCATTGAACTAAGTTACTCCAAGAAGTCAGTGGTCACAGAGCACTGTTTCTCAGAAAATCATGTGATGGAATACAAATGTGCCAGAATTTTAGTGCAGTCCTCCAGATACTGGGATAATGTCAGTAGAGAAGTTCTTGAAGTTTGTACCAGGGATAATCTTATCAATCATGACTGCAGTTATAATCTCAGCAAGACTTGAGAACCAGCACCGGGTCTAATTAAGGTGCTCAGCAAACACAATGCTCTGGAGACCAATGTGGACAGAGCAGTTACATCGACACTATCACAGATGCTGATGCAAGCATCTCTGTGACTGCTGACATGCACCCTTGGGCACAGAGCGCGGAGGAATGGCTTGGGGGAGAGGGGGGGGGGGGGGTTGGTAAGTTGGTTGCACACCCTCAGGAGCTCAGTTTGTTAATGCGCCTGATGATGGCTACATGTCTAATTGTCATAATATTGTGCATGTTGGGCACTTTAAGTTGAAGACCCTATTCAATAGTTATCAAATTATATCTTTATCTTGCTGTAGAAAAAAAAATAGCATGTGATCACAGACATTTTCCTTTCTATTTGTGTTGTTCTGCCTTCATCTTCAACAGTATGAGATGTTATTGCCAAATTATATTAAGTCAGCACTATTTCATCACATCATCACAACTAATTAAGACTCTATATTAAGCAGGAAATATCTAACACTTTAAAGGGCAAAGGAAGAGGGGTTACTAACAAGCTCAAAACTGATGAATGTGGCGAGAAATTAGTTTCTGATATCACAGTTAGATGAATGGTGGTATGTGGCAGCAGGCAGTGCACGGAAATATTCATATTGTTAGATGTGGCATCTATGGTAAGTTGCAGCTGTATGGATGTAGACTCTAGACATACATAGTGATTGGCACTTTTAATGTGACAAATCCCTCTTATGTTAAAACTAATTTTGACTCATTCAGTCATCCTCAGATTATTAACACCCTGGTTTGCATAAATCAATCACAGTGAAAAAAGGGAAAAAAGATATAACTAAAAAATTCAGTGCACTTAACATGATGGAACTTAGCTGAAGTGTAGGAACCATGTGATGTAAATAAAACATGAAAAGATAGTCCAAGTTAGTAAATTTGTGATAAAATTTTGAATGTGTAGGTAACAGATACACCAGCTTTGGTGAAGATGAGTGTCTTCACTGTGAAATGTAATGACCTTGAGAAATATAGTATCATGTATAAAAAATAATTTGGTAGATAAAAATCTACTCAAAAGGTGGCTGCAGGAGAAAACACATGTAAAAATCCGCAAGCATTCAGAACCAGTGGCTCCTTCTTCTCGCATAAGGGTTGAAACAAAATAAAGAAGGAAGGAGAATGAGGACTGGTGAAGTTTAGGAGATGGTGAGTGTTACAGAAAAGATGCCCTGGGGAGACTTAGCAGACTGGGTGAGAAAGAAACTTTTGTGGGAGAAGATCTGAGAGAAACCATCCCATCTAAGAGCATACCAAAGATGCTCTGTGGTTTTCAGGCTATGAGATAGATTTAGTTTGTCCACGCACTAAAAAAATTGTTATCGAAGTCATATGTCCAAGAGTCCCCAACCTTGATGTCGGCTCTATTTATATAGCAATCACAGTTCAGCTTTGCAGGTGAAACCAGTAATCATCTGTGAAGAGTGTAGCCCTCCATTACCAAGTGAAGTACAAGACTGGTAAGACACTGGACTTGTATTTGGAGAAGTTGGGTGTAAATCCACACCCATTCATCCTGATGTAGGTTTTTGATGATTTTTCTAAATCATTTTATGTCGGTCCAGGGGTAGTTCCTGAAAGCAAGTCACATTCAATTTCCTGTTGCATCCTTGAGTTATCCACCTTACTTCTCTGAATCTAAGGACCTCAGCATCAGTGCTCCATTAAATTCTGATCATATTTTATTTCTTTTTCTATCCTGCTGTTATCTGCGATCCAGTGTAAATCCTGGAATGCTCACAGCAAATGCTCCCATCTGTGACAAACAGTTAATGATACATATGTAGGGGCTAGTTGCTTTAATGTTTTGGAATGTTTTAAATATATTATGAAATAAACATCTAGGATACTTAATACTTTACAACAATGAAATGGAGTAAAACTGATACTTCCGTAAATTACATGATGTTAAAATTGCAAACGTACTTGATACGCTAAGGAGTTCAAGCCACACAGTAGACAGTATGGAATAAAGTCGTCTGTGGAAACAATAAAACTTGTTACATTGGACTGAACTTGTGCAACTAATTGCAGTGCCAGGTAAATGTGGTGTCAAGCACACCACTTGCTAGGCACCAATAGCATGATACATGCTCATCTGTTTGAAACACGCAGCTGTTGCCGTAATACATCAGTATGATTCATATTTAGATTTTTTAAACAGAGTAAATTGTATGTAGTATAAAAGAGTGTATAAAAGATACAAAAGTCATAAAGTAATTTTTATAAAAATTACAGCAATTATATGTAGCATAAAATGAATAACATGGTTAATTACAAATATGTGCTGAGTGTAAAGAATGTACTGTAGCAGAATTTTATCAAGATTTTCAATATGCGAAAGCGTAGAAATATGCTGCACATAAAATCAACAAACAGAACATGGTATACAGTGCCGTCTGGCATGGGAAGTACAGAATTCATAAAGAAAGGGGAGAAATTACGTGTCTGAAGTAAAAGTGAATGGGAGCATGAACTGAAGCATCATATAGTTGTGAGTAATGGCTTAAAGGCTTTAAAGAAGCTTTTCTTCCTTAATTGTAGTTTTGTTTAAAATGAGACCATCGTTACTGATTAAAAATCCAAAGCTCTAAAGTTCTTCCAAGACATCAAGTTTCCACACTTCTTCTCTCTATGTAAAATTGTCATTTCATTTACTCCTTTTGGAGTGTATCCCGATGTTAGTAAATGCTCCAGAAAGTAGAATTATGAACATTAGTACCTTTCTTCCCTAGCAAGTGTTCCTAATATCTTATGTTAAAAGCCCTACCGATCAGTCTGATATAAAACACTGGGCTCATACCACAAGTAATTCTGTAAACACCTGAGTACAAAAGATTCATTTGAAATTTTTGAACTATGAATTACATCTTTTTGTAAACTGTTATTTGTGGAGAAAACAACATTGCATCCATATTTCAACAGACACTGAGTCCTATAGTACACATTACCTTAATAGGTCATTGAAATACATGTTCCTCTATCATTATCCCTATTCAGAATGTTACCTAGAGGAGTGATTCCTAGTTTTCATTTCAAAAAATTTTTCCATTAATGTGGGTTCACAACCATTATGAAAAACTGGTGATAAAGATGTGACTATGGCACTATGAATAGCTGAATGAAAGAAAGCTGTCTTATGGGACTGAGGATGTGTTGAACCAAAGATACTATGTGATTGGTATTCATTGCCTTGTGGAAGATATAAAAAGTTATTTTATCATATGTTGTGGACAATTTTAGATCCAAATAACTCGGCTGTTGTTTCCCATTTTGTAACATGCAAGTGAAACTAATTTTCTCATGAAGATTATTAAATATTTCAAAAAGTAGGTTAATCTCTTCCTTAGTTCCAATGTGTATAATCAAAGCATCACCCATATACATAGAGTAGGATTGAATGCCTAATTCTTTAGAATCATAATTTCTAAAGAACTTCTCTTCTAATGAATTTATAAAAATGTCTGCTAGAAGGTGTGCTAATGGATTACCTATTACAAGCCCATCTGGTAGTTGAAACAGTTTCCCATAAAATTCAAAATAGTTTTATTTAACTACCAAAAAATGGTTCAAATGGCTCTGAGCACTATGGGACTCAACTGCTGAGGTCATTAGTCCCCTAGAACTTAGAACTAGTTAAACCTAACTAACCTAAGGACATCACAAACATCCATGCCCGAGGCAGGATTCGAACCTGCGACCGTAGCGGTCTTGCGGTTCCAGACTGCAGCGCCTTTAACCGCACGGCCACTTCGGCCGGCATTTAACTACCACTTTTAGTAACTGTATAAGGTCTGTAATTTGTTAATTCATTATATCTTTTTTAAAAGTACACAGATTTTTCTCCACTATTTGTACAGTTAATTAAACAGGGGCCTTTGCTAATGGTTATGAACCCTCATTTGTGGAAAAAAATTTGAAGTGAAAACCAGTAAAAGAATCACTACTCTAGGTAACATTCTGAATGGGGATGACGATAAAAGAAAATGTATTTCAGTACCTTATTTAGGTTATGTATCATATCGGATTCAGCATCTGTTAGTAAAGAAATGCGGATGCAAGATTTCTTTCTCCACAAGTAACAGTTTACAAAAAATGTAATCCATAATTTAAAAACTTCAAATGAACCTTTATGTAGCTCAAGAGTTTGCAAAATTACTTGCAGTATGTGCCCAGTGATTTATAGCAGACAGACTGGTAGGGCTTTTAACATACGATACAAGGCAAACCAGCTAGGGAAGAAGGGTAGTAATGTTTATAATTCTACTTCTGTGAGCATTTATTAGTATTGGGACACAATCCAAAATGAGTATATGAAAAGACCGTTCTACATAGAGAGAAGAAAGGGTGGAAACTTGATGTCTTGGAAAAGCTTGAGGTCATTAGACATTTAATCAGTAATGAAGGTTGCATTTTAAATGAACAGCTGTATGGTGCTTTGGTTCATGTTTACTTTCACTTCCATTTCAGAAACATTGCTTCTCCCTTTCCTTTGCGAACTCTGCACTTCCTTACTGTCAGCATGCCAGATGACACTGTATACCACGTTCAGTTTTTAGATTTTGTGTAAAGCATATTTCCCCCTTTTTGCTTATTGAAATCTTGATGAAACCCTACTACAGTACATTCTTTATTGTCAGCGTGTATTTGTAATTAACCACATTATTCATTTTATACTACGTATCATCATAGTCATTTTTAAGAAAAATATTTTATTCCTTTTGCATTTTTATACTTTGTTTCTTTTATACTACATATGATTTACTTTGTTTAAAACATCTAAAAATGTATCATACTAATATATTACTGTATATCTAAAAACAAAGATGATGTGACTTACCAAATGAAAGTGCTGGCAGGTCGACACACACGCAAACAAACACAAACATACACACAAAATTCAAGCTTTCGCAACAAACTGTTGCCTCATCAGGAAAGAGGGAAGGAGAGGGAAAGACGAAAGGATGTGGGTTTTAAGGGAGAGGGTAAGGAGTCATTCCAATCCCGGGAGCGGAAAGACTTACCTTAGGGGGAAAAAAGGACGGGTATACACTCGCACACACACACATATCCATCCACACATATACAGACACAAGCAGACATATTTAAAGACAAAGACAAAGACAAACTTTTTGTCTTTAAATATGTCTGCTTGTGTCTGTATATGTGTGGATGGATATGTGTGTGTGTGCGCGCGAGTGTATACCCGTCCTTTTTTCCCCCTAAGGTAAGTCTTTCCGCTCCCGGGATTGGAATGACTCCTTACCCTCTCCCTTAAAACCCACATCCTTTCGTCTTTCCCTCTCCTTCCCTCTTTCCTGATGAGGCAACAGTTTGTTGCGAAAGCTTGAATTTTGTATGTATGTTTGTGTTTGTTTGTGTGTCTGTCGACCTACCAGCACTTTCATTTGGTAAGTCACATCATATTTGTTTTTAGATATATATTTCCTACATGGAATGTTACCCTCTATTATAACCATAATATATTACTGTAACAGTTACATGTTGAGTGTTTATCATGCTATTTTCACCCAGTAAGGGGCATGCTCTGTACCACAGTTACCTAGCTTCGCAACTAGTTGCCACACCTTCACTTCAGTGTTTGCTTGTTTAACAAGCTACGCCTGTGTAACAATTTTTCTGTTGCCATGTAGAACTTTATGCCTTGTTTTCTACTGTTTGACTTGACCTCAAGGTTCATCATGTATGTTTACATTTTTAACATCATGTAATTTATGTAAATACCAGTTTTACTTCATATATGTGATTTCAATGTTGTAGAGTATTAAGTATTCTAGAAATTTATTTTACTGTACGTTTAAAACATTATAGGTGACTTTCATTCTGGATAAGATACCCTTAGTGGTATCGAAGCCCGGTCAAGGTTTTTAAAACAAACTTATGCAACCGGTTGGCTATGTATGTTGTTTAGTGAAAATTTATTTACAGTTACTGCTGTTAGCCAGGTTTAAAATTGTACAATGTATTCCGTATGTTGCTTGTTAGAGAGTGTAATAAAGTGATGGTTAACTGCTTACGCAGATGGGACATATCCAAAAATGATTATACTGAAGGTTCTGTTCCAGTAGTATCCAGTGTTAGTTAAAAGCAAACCTATGCACCATCATATATGGAAACTGTGAACCATGGCGTTGTGACGCCCAAGATACTGAGTTTTAGAGTTGTATACACTGTGTGATCAAAAGTCTCCAGGCACCCCCAAAAACATACCTTTTTCATATGAGTTGCATTGTGCTGTCACCTGCTGGCAGATACTCCATATCAGTGACTGCAGTAGTCATTATACATTGTGAGAGAGCTGAATGGGGCTCTCCACGGAACTCATGGACTTCGAACATGGTCAGGTGATTGCATGTCACATGTGTCATAAGTCTGTATGCAAGATTTCCACACTCCTAAACATCCCTAGGTCCACTGTTTCCGATGCGATAGTGAAGTGGAAACGTGAAGGGACATGTACAGCACAAAAGCGTTCAGGCCGACCAAGTCTGTTGACTGACAGAGACCGCCGACAGTTGAAGAGAGTCATAATGTGTAATAAGCAGACATCTATCCAGACCACCACACAGGAATTCCAAACTGCATCAGGATCCACTGGAAGTTCTTCATGGTCAAGCAGCTGCTCACGAGCCACACATCATGCCGGTAAATGCCAAATGATGCCTTGCTTGGTGTAAGGAGCGTAAACCTTGGGCAATTGAACTGTGGAAAAATGTTGTGTGGAGTGACGAATCATGGTACTCAATGTGGCAATCCAATGGAAGGGTGTGGGTATGGCGAATGGCCGGTGAACATCATCTGCCAGCGTGTGTAGTGCCAACAGTAAAATTCGGAGGCAGTGCTGTTATGGTGTGGTCGTGTTTTTCATGGAGGGGGCTTCCACCTCTTGTTGTTTTGCTTGGCACAGCCACAGCACAGACCTACATTGATGTTTTAAGCACCTCCTTGCTTCCCACTGTTGAAGAGCAATCCGGGAATGGCGATTGCATCTTTCAACACAATTGAGCACCGGTTCATAATGCACGGTCTGTGGCAGAGTGATTACATGACACTAACATCCCTGTAATGTATTGGCCTGCACAGAGTGCTGACCTGAACCGTATAGAACACCTTTCAGATGTTTTGGAACGCCGACTTCGTGCCAGGCCTCACCAACTGACATCGATACCTCTCCTCAGTGCAGCACTCCGTGAAGAATGGGCTGCCATTTCCCAAGAAACCTTCCAGCACCTGATTGAACGTATGCCTGCGAGAGTGGAAGCTGTCATCTGGACTAAGGGTGGGCCAACACCAATATTGAATTCTAGCATTACCGATGGAGGGTTCCACGAACTCATAAGTCATTTTCAACCAGGTGTCTGGATACCTTTGATCACATAGTGTATATATAGATGCCAATAATGTTATTGCTGGTCACACATTATTTCATGAACTAAAGATTATGAAGTTCTTTGATTAAATTGTATGTAGTTCAAGAGTTCTTCGATTGCGGTTTTCTGCACTTAAAGAACTGTAGTTTTATTTAAATTGCTCCTCATTGTAAATCATTGCTTCCCAATGTTATTTGGTCTACTGCTCTCTACTCAGGAAGGGCAGGGGAATACTCAAGTTTTCAGGGTGTTTGAGGGAGGGGGCCACCAGCTCCCATTATTGAGATCAACGATGTAACCCATAGTATTTCAACTTTTTTGATTCATAACTCAATTTTTGAACAGTGATTCAATGGTGCCCACCTTGGAAAAAATACTTTACTTTATTAAAAGATCCCAGTAAGACTAATGATTACAAACTTGCTTAAGAAATGCATATATTAAAAATTGTTTTAATGTGAAGTAATGAAAGGATAAAAATTTTATGCACTGTGTTGGTGACCATTAGTCTTAAATTGCTGTGTTCCACCATTAAGGATGCAATGAATCTTCTTTCTGCTAAATGTGGCAATGGGAATGCAATGAAAATTTTTTTGCTGCAGTCCATAAAACCGAATACAATTCTGCAGTTTGCCCTTGAAGCCTTAATTCTCAGTATCCATTTTTAATTGGAATTTTAACTCTTCATTTGTTAGCAGTTGTTTGAACTCCACTTGCACTGACAGTTCTGGTGTTTGTAGACTTGGTAAGATCGTGTTAAGGACAATCCTGTTAAGAATACCCTGAAATCTCTTTCTAAAATGTTGTTTAACACATTGACTGCCATGTGGCCACTGTCGATCACGGCAGAGCCTTACACCTGACACCTCGGCCTGGCCTGGCTTGACGCTGAAACATCCATTACTATGTGTAGCAGTGAATGAGCTAAGGATGCCCAACTTTTGGCAAATTTTCTGAATATCTACACAATTTGTTTTGACAGAGGAAGGCAAGTGTTGACACGAACACAAAAATAGTTTCTTCTGTTTTGATGAGATTAAGATTGTCTCCTAGCAACTGAAACCAAGATATCTGAAAATGTTTTTGTATTAGTACCATTTGGTACTATGCAAGGGTCTATACAGGGGTGATTTACTGGAGGGCAATATTATGGAAATGGAAGAGGATATAGATGAAGATGAAATGGGGGATATGATCCTGTGTGACGGGTTTGACAGAGCACTGAAAGACCTGAGTCGAAACAAGGCCCCGGGAGTAGACAACATTCCATTAGAACTACTGACAGCCTTGGGAGAGCCAGTCCTCACAAAACTCTACCATCTGGTGAGCAAGATGTATGAGACAGGCAAAATACCCTCAGACTTCAAGAAGAATATAATAATTCCAATCCCAAAGAAAGCAGGTGTTTACAGATGTGAAAATTACCTAACTATCAGTTTAATAAGTCACGGCTGCAAAATACTAATGCGAATTGTTTACAGACGAATGGAAAAACCGGTAGAAGCTGACCTTCAGGAAGATCAGGTCGAATTCTGTAGAAATGTTGAAACACGTGAAGCAATACTGACCCTACAACTTACCTTAGAAGATGGATTAATGATAGGCAAACCTACATTTCTATCATTTGTAGACTTGGAGAAAGCTTTTGACAATATTGACTAGAATACTCTCTTTCAAATTCTGAAGGGGCCAAGGGTAATATAGAGCAAACGAAAGGCTATTTACAATTTGTACAGAAACCAGATGGCAGTTATAAGAGCCAAGGGACATGAAAGGAAAGCAGTGGTTGAGAAGGGAGTGAGACAGGGTTCTAGCCTCTCCCCGATGTTATTCAATCTGTATATTAAGCAACCAGTAAGGGAAAGAAAAGAAAATTCTGGAGTAGGAATTAAAATCCATGGAGAAGATATAAAAACTTTGAGGTTTTCCAATGACATTGTAATTCTGTCAGAGACAGCAAAGGACCTAGAAGAGCAGTAGAACGGAATGGACAGTGTCTTGAAAGGAGGATATAATATGAACATCAACAAAACCAAAACAATGATAATGGAATGTAGTTGAATTAAATCAGGTGATGCTGAGAGAATTAGATTAGGAAATGAGACGCTTAAAGTAGTAGATGAGTTTTGCTATTTGGGGAGCAAAATAACTGATGATGGTCAAAGTAGAGAGGATATAAAATGTAGACTGGCAATGGCAAGGAAAGCATTTCTGAAGAAGAAAAATTTGTTAACATCGAGTACAGATTTAAGTGTCAGTAAGTCTTTTCTGAAAGTATTTGTATGGAGTGTAGCCATGTATGGAAGTGAAACATGGACGATAAATAGTTTAGACAGGAAGAGAATAGAGGCTTTCAAAATGTGGTGCTACAGAAGAATGCTGAAGATTAGATGGGTAGATCACATAACTAATGAGGAGGTATTGAATAGAATTGGGGAGAAGAGGAGTTTGTGGCACAACTTGACAAGAAGAAGGGACCGGTTGGTAGGACATGTTCTGAGACATCAAGGGATCACAGATTTAGCATTGGAGGGCAGTGTGGAGGGTAAAAATCGTAGAGGGAGACCAATAGATGAATACACTAAGCAGATTCAGAAGGATGTAGGTTGCAGTAGGTACTTGGAGATGATGAAGTTTGCACAGGATAGGGTAGCATGGAGAGCTGCATAAAACCAGTTTCTGGACTGAAGACCATAACATCATCAATAACAACAACAACAACAACAACAACCACCATTTGGTAGCCAACAAACTTTTGTACGCAATGGTAAATGATTGAAATCTTCATTGTTTTCAAAACTCTCTGCCATTGAGAGCAGTGCATATGATCTAGTCAGCTGCTGTAATAACATGCCACATTAAGCAGTGAAGACAGTCACTAAGCTTCTTGCAACCAAATATTTTCTGAGAATTGCATAATGCATGACAGCTACATTTGATACCAGTGCATCGTCAGCAGCAACAAACCATAGTATGTAGAGGAATCCACTTTTTTTTATAAAATAATGTTCCAATACATTAAATATAGTTTCTCCTTTAGTATCTGATTCTAAATTTGTTTGTGGATAATATCTCTCGATTTTTTTTTTCATCTTTTATGAAACAAATATCTGCAAAAAGTGAAGCTTCATTGTTTGTTGAAATATGCCGGTATGCATCAAGCTGTAAAGAAAACTCAGTTAAATTATCTAGGGAACCTTCTGCATCTTTGTATGTCTTATTGACTCATTTCTGTACTGTGTTATAGCTTAAAAGGACTTTCTTATAACATCAGATGGCAGCTTGTGTAGTACAGTACACAGGACCTCACTCTCAGCTGGCAGCAATTGTGTGTTATTTTTCTGATTTAGCAGTAAGCAACGAAATTTTGCAAGAGGCATGTAACACATTATCATCTTCTTTTGATGCCACTGGAAACCAACCAGCTGCAGTTGGATGCCTCTAATGTTGTCCTAACGATAAAAATGTGTTTCACTGCACTTCAGCCTCTCTTACATTTTAATGACTGTTTCATTTAATTTCCACACAAATTTTCTAAATATTTAGGATGTCACAAGTTTGAAAAGAGGTGTGTTTTTTTTTTTTTTTTTTATACTGAAGGAATGAAACCATTTAATCAATTCTCTGGTGATTCTTGCATGTATAGTCAAATGACATGAAAGCTGTACAGTGGTTCAGCTGTCAGATTTCTCACATTATGTTTACTACTTTCCTGTACTCTTTCATTGAATTGTGTAAGTTTCTACTCTTTGCAAGTCATAGTACTCATAAAATTCTTTGAACAAACAATTGCAAGTCCAGGATGGAATAACAATAATATCAAAATGATAGATTGTTACTCACCACATAGAGGAGGCACTGAGCTGCAGACGGGGACAGAATTTTATCTTTCAGACAAAAAAATCATATTTCAGAAGCAGAAAACACACACACACACACACACACACACACACACACACACACACACACACGGCTACTGTCTACAGCTACTTGGACCCAACTGCTGGCTGTGCCTGTGTGTGACATAAGCAGCAATCCAAGGGTGAGAGGGTCAGAGTCGGGAGACGTGCGGGGTGGGGGTGAGGCAGAAAGAAAGGGAAAAGACTAATAGGTGTGTTGGTGGAATAGGGAATAGAAGGCAAGGATAGTGCTAGTGTGGGAGTAGGGAGGGGTTGGAGGACAGGGATTAGTGAAGGTTGAAGCCAAGAATGAAGAATGTATTGCAAGGAGAGCTACCAACTGCGAGTTCAGAGAAGCTTGTGTTGGAAGGACGCATCCTGATGGCACAATCTGTGAAACATTGATTAAAGTGAAGCAAATCGTTTTGTGCAGCTGTTCAGAAACTGGGTGATCCAGCTGTCTCTTGACCCAGTTCGGAGGTGGCAATAAATGTGGACAGACAGCTTGTTATTTGTTATGCCCACTTAAAAAGCACCACAGTTGTTGCAGCCTAATTTGTAGAACACATAGCTGCTTTCACAGGTAGTCCTGCCTTTGATGGGATGAGAGATGCCTTTGACAGACTGGAGTAAGTTTTAGTTGGAGGATGTATGGGACAGGTCTTCCATCCTGGGTGGTACTGAGTTACAAGAGACATGCTCCTTTTTGGCCATACAGTGGGTGTGTGGGTGGTGGTAGGTGACTGGAGAGAGAGGCACAGGATGTGTTTGTGGACAAGATTAGGAGAGTAATTTCGAGTCTGTGAAGGCCTCAGTGAAACCTTTGGCATATTTGGAGAGGGCTGTTCATCACTACAGATGTGATGACCATGGGTGGCTAAGCTGTATGGAAGGGACTTCTTGGTATGGAATGGGTTGCAGCTGTCAGAGTGAAGGTGTTACTGGTGATTGGTATGTTTGATGTGGACGGAGATAGTGATGCAGCCATCCTTTAGGTAGAGGTCAGCATCAGGGAAGGTGACATGTTGGGTTGAGGAGAACCAGATGAAGCAAATGGGGCAGAAGGTGCTGAGGTTCTGGAGAAAAGTGGATAAGGCATCTTCACCCTCAGTCCAAACCACAAAGATATTTTCACTGAATCTTAAGTAGGTGATGAGTTTCAGATTTTGAGTGATTAGGAAGGATTCTTCTAGATGGCCCACGAATAGGTTGGCATAGGCTGGTGACATGCAGGTGCCCATTGCTTTACCACAAATTTGTTTGTAGGTGACACCTTCAAAGGAGAAGTAGTTGTGGGTGAAGATATAGTTGATCATGCTGATCTGGAAGGAGGTTGTAGGCCTGGAGTCTGACAGGCAATTGGAAAGGTAGTGTTCAAAAGTGCAATGCCATGGGCATTTGGGATGTTAGTGTGGAGGGAAGGGGCATGGATGGTGACAAATAGGCTGCTGGGTGTTAAAGGAACAGGAACTGTGGAGAGTTGGCGGAGAAAATGATTGGTGTCTTCTATATATATAAGGATATATATAGGATGAAGACGTTGGTATACGAGAGCGGAGACATTCTCATTGGGACCACAGTAACGAGCTACAATGTGACATCCTGGGTGGTTCAGCTTATGAACTATGGGAAGCATGTAGAAGGTAGAAGTGCATGGCGTGGTGGGGTGAGGAGAGAGGTAGAATCAGGGGAGAGGTTCTGGGATGGACATAATGATTTGAGAAGGGACTAGAGATCCTGCTGGACTTCCTGGAAGGGGTTCAAAGTGGCAGCATTTGTAGGTGGACATATCTGACAGCCAGTGGATACCCTTCCCCAAGTAATCCCTGCCGTTCATAACCACAATGGTGGAGCCTTTGTCCTCAAGCACATTTACTTCTCATTTGAAGGCCTGAGCTACAAACAAATCTGTGGTACAGCAATGGACACCCACATGGCACTGTCTTATGTCAACCTTCTCATGGGTCATGTAGAGGGTTTCTTTCTAATTTCTCAGAGTCTAAAACTTCTCACCTGGTTCAGATTCATGGATGACATCTTCGTGATCTGGACCAAGAGTGAGGACACCCTATACACATTCCTCCAGTTCCTCAAAACCTTCTCCCCCATTCGCTTCATCTGGGTCTCCTCAACCCAACAAGCCATCTTTCTTGGTGTTGTTGACCTCCACCTCAAGGACGACTACATCAGAAGCTCTGTTCATATGAAACTTACCAACCACCTACAATACCTCCACTTTGATAGCTGCCATCAATTTCATACCAAGAAGTCCTTTCCATAAAGCCTAGTAGTCACCTGTGGTCATCATGTCTGTAGTGTTAAACAGACCCTCTCCAAGGTCCCACTGAGGCCTTCACTAATTGAAATTACCCTCTCAACCTTGTCCAGAAACAGACCTCCTGCACTTCATCTCTCCAATTA
The DNA here is from genome assembly GCF_021461395.2 of Schistocerca americana. NCBI lineage: Eukaryota > Metazoa > Arthropoda > Insecta > Orthoptera > Acrididae > Schistocerca > Schistocerca americana. Next base: position 737,934,214 of record NC_060120.1, on the reverse strand, counting down.
CCTACCGCCTCCCGTATGTCCACTGTCCGGCCACAAAAGAGTACACCTCTCATAACTCAGTGACATCCACTACTGGGACAGCCGGATCACATGCTCTGCCACAGTTTTGACTACCTCACATCTCCGCCTCAGAAAATACTAAACACAAACGGCTAAAATGTAGTCACACACAGAGAAGTTTACACAGTTCACAGACAGGTGGCTGCACATGTCTTTCCTACTTTGTGTAGCTGATGGCTGCACCAAAAGGAAGGGCACATGGCCTTAAAGTTTAATAATAATAATAATAATAATAATAATAAATACTGCCAAATCTAGGGTACAGCACAACCCATTAGAGGTGGGATTATTGGAAGAAGAAGACTCAGTATGAGTATGACCACAGTCATAGAAAATATTTTAGTTTTAAATCTGAAGATAGTACTCAGTTTTTATAGAGACTGGCATAAACAAAGAAAAGAATGTGAATCTAGCTGTTCCTGTCACATGTCAATGAAATTTAGCCATGTTTTCTTCTCTCACACCATCTAATGTATGGGGGTCAGTCAGTAAGTAATGCTCCACATTTTTTTTTTTTTTTTTTTTTTTTCTCTCAGAACATACTTATTCCGAAGAGCTAGAATCTGGAGACTGTAACAGCTGAGATATCAGTTACGTGTATTATTTTTCTGCATTGTCTCCATCATGTACTATGGCTTTATGCCAGTGTCGTGAAAGACCATATATTTTTTGCTGGAGAAAGTTCTTGTACTGTGCTCGTAGCTATGTTTTTGCTGTGTAATCTTCAAATTGTGTCTCACATAGAGAATCCTGAAGTGGCCCAAGCAGATGGAAGTCCGAGATAGCCAGGTCTGGGCTATATGACGAATGAGGCAGCGATGTGTGTGGGCATGCATTGTCTTGTTGGAGCAAGATTTCTATTTGATTTTTTGTCAAATCAAACATTTTTAGAAAATGGTTCTTGAGTTTGTTCAGTCTTCACATATGCCTCTGAACAAATGGCTGAGCCTTTTGGCAACACATCCATAAGGATGACAACACCATTATCCCAGAAGACTGTAATCACAACTTTGCCAGCAGAGGGAGCCTTCTTGAATTTCTTTCTTTTGGGTGATTGCAGATATTGCCACTTCAGTGACTGCAGTTTTGTTTCTGGCTCAATGCATCCAGGTTGTGTCACCTATAATGATCTGTGTCAGAAAGGCCTCTATATTGGCCTCCAAACTGCTCCAACAGTTGAGACGAAATAGATTTTCTTTAAAACTTGTGGTCTGTGGCATCTGTGCTCTTCACCCTATCGGAAGCACTGACTGTGGCACAACACTCAGAATGTGGCTGATCATGTAGCTCAGTTTCTGCACTTTTTGATACTTTAATTCTCTTTACCTGTTGTCCAACAGTACTCATATCAACTTCATCATTACTGTGCACTGCGCACAAATGTTTATGGATGTTCCCCACAGTTTCTTTTTCTGCGACCATGAATTCAATTACAGCTTGTTGCTTACAGAGAGTGCGTTTTAGCACCTTTTTGATGATTCACAATTGCTCCTCCACATGTCGGAATAGATTGAAATGTTGCACAAGTGCAGAAGTAACGTCAGATTTATGCACCTAAAAAAGACATTTTCTTCTATGTGTGTTAATGGCTGTAAAAAAAATTGGAGCATTATCTATTGAATAATCCTCGTAGTTTGTATCATAATCTCATCTGTGATATACTGCTAAGTGCATCAAAACAAATGAAGTAGCCTCGCTACAGCTAACATCATATCATCTTCAGCTTGTAATATGACTGCCACAAATTCCTAAAGCTCTCATTTTCTTAATTTTAATATCAACCACTCTTGTTTAAAATAGATTTGGAACTATTTTCTGGAGCTGAATCCAATGGTTTCTAGTAAAAATGAAAGCGTTCAATGCATTCCTGTAAATAGTGCTCTGGGACATGGTGACTGATTTGTCAATGCCCCCTGAATTTGCCTTGGGCCAAAAATGTTACTGCAGATCTCTTCAACACTGATCAGTGAGTGACACCACCTTTGTTGGAAACTGCATATTTAATTCATCTGTTATTTATGAATTTATCATTGAAAGTTGTAAACTGGTTTGTTCAACGATCTGTAACTGTCACTAGTCAGTTGATCTACTGATTAAAAATCGGAACTTACAGCTACCAGCATTTTCTTGTAACTGTAGAAACTTCTGTTTCTTCATCAACTTTCATAATTACTTGATTAATACATAATTATTGTTATCTGTGTGTGTGTGTGTGTGTGTGTGTGTGTGTGTGTGTGTGTGTGTGTGTGTGTGTGCAAAATTGCTGAGTCAGTGGTATGTATTTTTGTGACAAGTCTCTGCCCACTCCCTCCTGCCCTTCTCACCCCATTTCCGCCATTTTTTTCTTCCTTAAGATCGTGTTGTTCCAAAACAGTTTCATTAGGTCACTTTTGTAATACTAGTCCATTTGTTTCTGGAAATTGTGTTTCTAATGTTTGTAATTTGATTCTGTATCTAAGACATTGAACTTATTATTAAGAAATTAGAGTAATTCCATAAAATGGAATTTCTTCTGTTTCAGTGGCAATATTTTGTCAATAGCAAAAAATTTTTGACTGTCTTAGCTTTTGATTGTAACTGTTTCAGTTTTATGTTTAAATTGTGTGAAAATTAACGAATTTTAAATTAGAAGATTTGAGAAAGCTAGAAACATGTATATGTTGTATGTTTTTGTGAAAAAAGTCACAATAGTGAATTTAACTTTCTCTTTTAGAAATTAATGTGTGACACAGTGCTTGTTCATTGTAGTGTCTTAAAAATTTTAACATGGGGTCTAGCCCACTGATTGCTTTATTGTGATGATCATGTTGAGTTGGGAGGGGGGTGGGAGGGACAGTACTAGCTTTCAAGATAGCATGGTGGACTTAGCAGATAGTAACTTGATATATGATGTACATAATGATTTGAGGGAACCGGTACAAAGAAATATATTGCACACACAATAAACAATTTTTATCCTCACAATTTACACATTCAGGCATGATGAAATTCATGCAGTGTCCTGCTCACCCTTCCCTAGTCCTGCCAAACATGTTACATTGTAAAACAGTAGACTAGTTATTTGCAGTTTGTTACTAATTATTTTGTTTCAACAGAGTTCATTGTTTTTTTACTGTCACCTTCACTCAGTTTAAAATGATTTGGTCCAGACATAAGAGGAGAGACTTCTGGGTATGAACTGAACAGACATGTTGTTGGATGATTTGCATGTCAGTGTCTTTGGCAAAATACAAGGGACATTCAATAATTAAGGAGCCAAATTGATGTAGAAGAGAAACAGTTTGTAGGAGAAATTTTGTACTTTCATGACTTAAGCTGATGGATGAAAATTGTTTTGTCTGTAACCTCAATATTGCATTTAACAACTGTGTATCTGCTAAATTTCCGCATTACTTGAACAATGTTCAGTGATCTGGTGTTTATTATTATTTTTTTTTTTTTACCCCCTAAAGGTGAAAGCCAAATAAAATCTTTTCTCAAAAGATTTTACAGTATGGTGAAAGTTTTGTGAACAGCATAAATTTTTATAGGTGGGTGGAACAGTTCAGAAATGGCCAACTCTCAGTGATTGATGATGTGCAGCGTCCTGGCCAGCCAATTTAAGTATCAGCTGCTTAGATCGAAACACACATTGACAATATTGTTTGTAAAGACTGATGTTAAACATATACACAAATCAAAAAAAGTTTTGCATCACCCCAGTTCCCAGAACTCCTGAAGATAAACATTGACTGTGGACATTGTATCATAGAGACAGTCCCTTTGACTGTTCAGAGATGTCACTAAACCTGCCCAAAGATGTAAACAGCCATGAATGAGCAGCGCCTATTAGACGGAAGGGGTCGGAGAGCCGATCAGTTCCAGTCATTCCACCACGAAGGAGTTACACGGCTCGTGTTGTCTGTAGTTCAACCATGCCTAGACGGTCAATACCATGGTCGATCGCATCTGCATTGTTACTTTGTGCCAGGAAGGACTTTCAACAAGGGAAGTGTCCAGGTGTCTCGGAGTGAACCAAAGCAATGTTGTTCGGACATGGATGAGATAGAGAGACAGGAACTGTCGATGACATGTCTCGCTCAGGCTGCCCAAGGGCTACTACTAAAATGGATAACGGTTGCCTGTGGATTATGGCTCGGAGGAACCCTGACAGCAACGCCACCATGTTGAATAATTCTTTTCGTGCAGCCACAGGATGTCATGTTACGACTTAAACTGTGTGCAATAAGCTGCATGATGCGCAACGTCCCTCCCTTCATCCATGGTAAGGTCCATCTTTGCAACCATGACACCATGCAGCGCGGTACAGATGGCCCCAACACCATGCCAAATGGACTGCTCAGAATTGGCATCACATTCTCTTTACCAATGAGCGCCGCATATGCCTTCAACCAGACAATCTTCAGAGACATGTTTAGAGGCAACCCGGTCAGGCTGAATGCCTTAGACACACTGTCAAGGAAGTGCAGCAAGATGGAGGTTCCCTGCTGTTTTGGGGTGGCATTATGTGGGGCCGACATATGCCGCTGGTGGTCATGGAAGGCCCCATAACAGCTGGTCGATATGTGAATGCCATCCTCCGAACAATAGTGCAACCATATCAACAGCATATTGGGAAGGCATTCATCTTCATGGACGACAATTCACACCCCACTCATGCACATCTTGTGAATGACTTCCTTCAGGATAATGACATTGCTTGACTAGAGTGGCCAGCGTCCTCTCCAGACATCCAGACATAAACCCTGTTGAACATGCCTGGGATAAATGGAAAAGGGCTGTTTATGGATGATGTAACCCACCAACCAGTCTGAGGGATCTATGCCGAATCGCCATTGAGGAGTGGGACAACATGGACCAACAGTGCCTTGATGAACTTGTGAATAGTATGCCACGGCAAATACAGGTGAGCATCAATGCACCTCTGAAGGTCTCACTGTATGGTGGTACAATATGCAATGTGTGGTTTTCATGAGCAATAAAAAGGGTGGAAATGATGTTTATGTTTATCTCTATTCCAATTTTCTGTATAGGTTCTGGAACTCTAGGAACTGAGGTGATGCAAAACGTTTTTTGATGTGTGGAGAAAAAACAGTTGCAGTAAGTGTTGGCACAGTTCATAATGTTGTTAGTAACAAGATAAGGTACAGCAAAACAAGCACAAGGTGGGTCCCAAAAGGGTTAATGCAACAACTATAGGAAACAAGATGCAAAATGTGTATTGATTTGAAAGGAAAGGTGAGCCTTTTCTAAACAAGATTTTTATTTGTTTGGTACACTTAAGGAGGCATTACATGGGGAAAAAATTCAGCTGCAATGAGGAGGTGAAATAATTTGTGGAAACGTGGCTCAAACAACAAGGCAAAGATTTCTTTGCATGAAATATGTATTTAAAAAAATAAAAAAAACCTTGTTCATCATTGGGGCAAGTGTATTAATAATATTGGTGGGGATTATGTTGATAAGTAGTAAAAGTCTCATTTTGTAAAAATACTCAGTTCCCCCCCCCCCTCTGCCCCCCCCCCCCCCCCCCCCCTCGACACCAGTTTGTCTCTCTAATATTGAATGTCCCTCGTACATGGGACACTGGAAATGTACAATATAATTATTTTTGTGTTTGCTAAGTAAATTTCTGATGAACATTGTTAAATGAGTCAATCACTTGTTGACTAACTGGAAACAAAACACAGTTTCTGTGTTGTGATAAATATGAAGAAAATGAGATTATTCTAAATCTCATTTCAGTCAAAACTGTTGCTGAACTAGAAGGTATGATTCAGTCCCAGAATCTAGTCATGGAAAAACTGAGAGAGGAGTGTCATTCTCTAACAAAGAAGCTGGAAGATTCCTCTGCACGACACAAGTAAGAAATGCACAGTATTTCCCCATAGAAAAGAGCATTTCCTTCCTCCTGCATGCTGTCCTTTTTCCACTTTCTCGCATATATGAAACATAGGGAAATGGAGATAACATTATGCTTGTTAGTCCAATTTTTCTCTTGAGATAGCCCTTCAGCTTTGCCCCCTTCTGTTTCTACGTGAACAATATCCAGATTTGTTTCATTACTATGAAGCAATGTAAAAGTTTCGAAAGAGATCAGTTATTTTCAAAACCATTGTAAATTTCTGATATTTCTCCAATGCTGTGTTTCAGATTTTTCCATACATCATAGTGTCTAAATATGTATGCAGATGCTAGTTTTTAAATCCTGGCTATACCAACAGCTGTACAAGGGACCATCTGTGAGAGTGAAGATGTATTTGTTAATCTATTTATGTACCGCTAGTTTGGACGGTAGAGCTTGAATAAAATAACTTTCTGATTGACAGACAATAGTGTTGGCAGGTAGTATGAAATCTGCTGTGCGCTCATGTGATCAGTAGTTGCATGAGTACATCAACTGACACAAAATTTGTACTTGCAAATTGTTGTCATTGGTATTGAGGAGGGCAGTAGGAATGGTGGCTGTAGGGACAGCTTCTCTATTATGTGCAATACATACCTTGATATCATAATCACATATTTAAGGGTGAATAATAACCATTAGGCTAGTGTTCAGTCTCATACAATAAATGTCATGAAGTACCAAATTTCTGTGTAGACTTGAAAAGAAAGATTACCGGATGGCCAGTGACATGGAACCAGGTATTTGTTGTGCAAAAAGTTTTGTTGTCAATAGTGCTGTATCATTGTACTCTTCATGAGCTGTTGAATGCCTTTGAAAAGGTAAATATTTTATTGAAGGGAAAAACCTATTGTTGCTCCTGTATCACAGTAAATTAAAAAAAAATTCAAGTGTTAAACAAATAGAAAAATACCCACCCTTTGCATACCATGATTTTTCAGAAATCTTATTTCTTTGTCTCAAACTAATTATGAAATACTGAGGATGGCATGACTGCTGTAGATAAATAAACCACTGTTCTATGAAAGTTTGTCGCCATTTGACTCCTGAAACAAATGAAAGTGCCTGTTAATGCAATGTAAATCTCAGCTGTGGCTGTCACTGATTTGATAAAGCACCTATGAAACAGATAACACATCAGTGGATTGAGCATAGCACGACAATATCTTCGAGTATGATGTTATATCAAATACCGGGTGATCAAAAAGTCATTATAAATTTGAAAACTTAATAAACCATGGAATAATGTAGATAGAGAGGTAAAAAATGACACACATGCTTGGAATGACGTGGGGTTTTATTAGAACAAAAAAAAAAGCCAAGTTCACAAAATGACGCGTGAAAGATCTCTTGCGCGCGTCATTTGGTGATGATCGTGTGCTCAGCCACCACTTTCATCATGCTTGGCCTCCCATGTTCCCAGACTACAGTCCGTGCAATTATTGGCTTTGGGGTTACCTGAAGTCGCAAGTGTATCGTGATCGACCAATATCTCTAGGGATGCTGAAAGACAACATCCAACGCCAACGCCTCACCATAACTCCAGACATGCTTTACGGTGCTGTTCACAACATTATTCCTCGACTACAGCTATTGTTGAGGAGTGATGGTGGACATATTGAGCATTTCCTGTAAAGAACATCATCTTTGCTTTGTCTTACTTTGTTATGCTAAATATTGCTATTCTGATCAGATGAAGCGCCATCTGTCGGGCATTTTTTGAACTTTTGTATTTTTTTGAACTTTTGTATTTTTTTGATTCTAATAAAACCTCATATCATTCCAAGCATGTGTGTCAATTTGTATCTCTCTATCTACATTATTCCATGATTTATTCAGTTTTCAAATTTATACTGACTTTTTGGTCACCCGGTATATTTACTCCAGATTGTCTGAGATGTGGTTTTCCTTACCACTACAAAAACAATTTTGAAATGTTAATTACATTTCATTGCAGAAACATGTGACATAATCAAACCACACATAAAGTATTCGGTGACCACATTTTTCATTGTAAACTCTCCAAATACAGTTTGGTAGGCAGCTTAATTTTAAAGTGCCATAATATCTAACACTGATAAAGAAAGATTAACCAGCTCATTGTCAGACTGATTTGAAAGTAGAAGATACAAAAGAATCAATATTTTTAGCACAAAAGTTACCTGATAAAGGCTGCATAGTTAGGAAAACACCAATTTGAAAATAGCAGTTATATGCATTCCATGCAGAGACTAAAACATTTATGAATATACTTTAGCAATGGATATAGCTTTACTTAATTTGCATTAAAACATTATTTGTTGAGATACAGACATCATTCCATATTTAGGTCTCACCTTCCCACTTTGCGTAATCTGCCTGATGTGGCGAGGCCTCGCATATATCTACTAAACAGGCTACACAGTAAGCATGTGCAACCTTAGAAAAAACTGCTTTTAGCTAAAGCATTGCTCCTACCAATTGTCTCACTGAAAAGTCAATCAAAAAGTTATTTTAACTGAAGTATAATAAAGTTTCTGGATTTGGAATTCTACAGATATGTGCACAACGTATCTTTCAGTTCAGTACTTAGTTTTTTTGTTGGAAGGAATAACAGATTATAGATAGGTATTAATGACAAGAAAGGAAATGTACATCAAGTTGGAATTGATGTGATGTGATGTGATGTGGTGGGGGTGTTACAGATAACACCAAAAGATGAAAGCTTTATATTAAAGATAAGAATATTGTGTTGGCTGCACTTAAAAATGGTACATCTACATGTAAAACTAATCAGTTTCTGTAGTAGATGTGGAATAAAGCTGCTATGAAAATCAGATAAGATCTATTGGTTGGGAAATGACCTCAAGTTTTGCATAGCTCACCTCCCCTGTAAGTTTTTGGTGAAACTATTTTGTGATGAATTGAAAAAAATTAAAATTTATAGTCTGGCTTATATTTGCCAAAAAAGAAAATACTTTTAATTACTATATAGTTATAGCTTGCTTGATAGCGAAGCACAAAGCCTTTTTATAGAGACTCAGAATAGCGTAAAAGTATTAATATAAAGTATCTTTCGGTTTAATGGTGATATGAGTACGCAGTCAGATTAGCTAATTTCAAGGTTGGCATAAGCCACCCTTTTGCAGACACATAAAGATTATTAATAATCAGTTACAGTTTCATAAAGTTACAATTAATGCATATGTTGCATGTTTCAAAAACAAGTTTGTCATTCATGAATGCTTAAAATGCATATGTGCTTTCAATTTGTGTTTGCTGCAAATATTGTACAGTTCATTCATTGCATTAAAAAAGACATCTTCATACAGTGATATGCTTATATGGGTAATCATCCATTACACAGATAAAAACCACACAGCATGTATATACACCGACAGGCTCTGCTTGCTAGTCCATGTGCTGTAGACCTGTGGTTACGGCATTGGATGCAAATTCAGGGGCAGTTATATTCAAATCCTCATCCAGACATCATGGTTTCAGTTTTCATCGGTCTCTCTAAATCAGTTTTGGTGAATGCCAGAACATTTCTGGTAAAGATTTCACTGTCATGAATTCTTTCCTTTGTTAACAAAGACAAAACCTCATATTTGATGTCCATAAATTCAGTTTGACAATACATTCTAAGCTCCTTTCCTTGTCAACGACATTTGGGAACTTCACCTTTGCATATTATATCCCATTTTATGGTATGTGACCAGTTACGTCAAACAGCAGAAGAAATTGTTATAATCCAACAAGTAGTTTTTTAAGGCAGAACTTACAGAAAAATAAAAAAAAGTTGTTGAAATTGGCAGAAATTTTATATATTGGAAGAAAATATGTTGAAGGGGTTAAGTTAATGCTATAACCAGTAGTATTATGAAAGTAAAGTACCAAGTGTGCTAACAATGTTTAAGATACTCCGGTCATGTCTGAGGTAAATGACATTCAAATCCTCACTAGGAAGTGCTGATGTTTATTTCTGTGGTTTCTCCAGAATTTAACATGGAAGACGGACTACTGTCTTCACCAAGACACTGGAAAATTATTTCTTCTCATCCCTACCGAACTTTGGAACAATAAACAGTAATGCCATTACTATCCAAAGGAAAGTATCATAATGAAGCAGATATATGACAGTGCCTCAGACTGTGTCAAGGAAGTTCCTATTCCCATCAACTTTACAAGTAAAGTAATGGGACTTAAGGTTTATGACTCAAACATTGCTCTATACGTTTACTTTTATCAGTGTAGTTAGGCATCTTCATTCCTTACATGAGAACATCCTGAGTTGTAGATGACATATAAAACAAATGTAAGGAACGTGTTTGAACGTGAAGAGGAAAACCAGATTGGAGCTCTGTGAGAAGTGAAAGAAGATTAAAACACTGAATAAATAAATTACAGAATGCGCAAAGGATTAAAGAGGACATTGAATTTCAAAGATTTTGGATTTATTACAACTGGTTATTACAAATACTGCTTGGTAAGTCCTAAGAGATACATAGATTGAGATTTGTGAAAACGTCATCACCAAGAAAAAAAAAATGTTTAAATGATTCCAAACTCTGTGGCTGTGTAGAACAGTGTACATACAGTACAGAATTACAGTAACAAGTGACTTACATTTAAATGCAACAGAACCGTCATTTGTGAAACTGAAAAGGGAGATGTTGAACTGAGTTCAATGAATGGAGAGCCATGAAATGAGGGTAAATTATGAAAGAAAGTGCCAATATACATTGTCAGCCTTGGAGAGCACAGTATTGACATTTGAGTGAATTAAGGCAGTAGACTGTTCTCTCTACTATGAATTGTTTTAGCAGTTACGATACTTTGGTTCATACAGGGCATGCTCCTATGACAAAAATGCATGTCTAAGTGTATCAATGGATTGAATTGTACACATTAATCAGTGGGTACTGGACCACACAGTGATCATAATATGGGATGGCCATAAGTTTGTTTGCATGGCTGTAACAGACTGTTAACTGAACAGTGATCACTGCGCCATTTTGTGATCCTTTCTGCATCAACAGTTTGATGCTATCTGCTGTAGGCTGGACTTGCAAATTGTGTTGACGTCCAACGTTCTGGAAACACATGTCACAGGCTGCAGTGGGTCTGTGAATATTATTGCTGTTATGTTAAGCTGCAAAATGTAATGCTTTAACAAGAAAGTGAAACAGACTACAATGGGCCTCTGAACATTATTGCTGTTATGTTGAGTCGCAAAATGTAATTCTGTCTTTCAAGTCCCACTTCAACATGCTGTACAATAATGACATAAAATGTGTACGACTCTTCCATGTTGATCACAATCTGGTAGCTTGCACTGTTTTTCTCCATGACAAGCAAATTCCAAGTGTAATTTAGTAGAGTGCACTGAATACAATTTACAATCTTGACTCCTCCTTCAGTGAACTTTGCATGTCATATTCAGAAAGAGAGTACCTGGCAACATGTGATGATGAACATGCAAGTACTCTTCAAAGAACAAAGGTACCATAGCTCACTTGGCCTGCATATTTGCAGACATGTTGCTCGTATGGTTCGTCAGCAGCTTGATTCGTATGGTCTTCCAGTTCCCCAGAAACATATCCAGAAGGTACATGAGGGCTTTCACACCATGTGATATTCTCAAAGTCAGAGAACACGTACAGTTTTGTAACTGTAATAATTTGTGTATTGTTAGGTGTCTGATCTGTGGTGTAAAGTCCATTTCAGTCCAATGTGTCCTTCTTGGTGTTGCAATGCACAAACATTAGTGTGCATGAAGAAACAATGCATTTGTAAAAAGTACGACCGGATGCCATATTATGGTTAAGTAATGATTAGGTAATGACTCAGAAATCACAATTTCAATTATAAGCTTGTTCATGTGGAAATATAAAGATCTTTGTAGCTGTTGTCATCATTCTAATGTATTTAATTTATTATGTGTATAATTTATTTCTGATCTGTCATCATAAATCTTCTTTTATTATCCAGATATCTGCTATGATGGTACGGGAAAGCTTACTTTGTTCGGCACTTAGTCTTAGAGGGTGACTGTTGGTTGTATATATAAAGAATTAGGAAATTTGAAAGACTTTTCATGCCTCTTTGTTGCTGTTTTAGTCTCTCAATAAATATTTTTGTAGTGTATACTCAACTTCTGTCCATGGCCTTCTGAAATCCACACTTCGCTTGCATTCACCTTTTACTTCTGCCTATTCATTACTTGATGCCTCCGCTATATACATTCCATCACACAAAGAAGATGACTGATGTGAAATAAAACACTAGATGTTTACATTTAGTTTACATGACTTTTTATTTAAAATGGGCTCCTTGTGAGTCTGTGGACAACTGGAAACTTTGAAAAATTAAATTGTTTGAAACAGTTCTGATACTCAGCCTTGGAATATGCCTCGAGTACCACGGTTGTAGCCTCCTAGATATTTGAAATTGCATCAGAACACTTTCATTGCCATATTCAGCTTTGGAAAATAACCAATAGTCACACGGACACAAATGAGGTGAATAAGAAGGGTGTTCAATCACCACGATACGAACGTCCTATTCTTTGATTTTGGTATTCAGATTTAACCTGAACAATCCTCTCCCATAAACAATTTAAAACATCCAAGTAGTAATCTGCATTCAGCATTTGACCTTCTGGAATGAATTCTTTATGGGTAATTTCTTTTGAATCAAAGAAAACAGTAAGCAGTGTCTTGGCATGGTTTTTCTGCATGCACAGTTTTTTTGGTCTTGGAGATTCTGGTCCTTTTCATTCCAAGCTTTGGCGTTTTGTAAGTGCCTCATACTGAAAATACCATATTTCGTCGCCTGTTACGATGCAAGGTGTGAAGCCTGGATCCTTAATAGCTGACCTTTCCACACCTCTGCAGAGTTTCACAAAACTGCAGTCAATAAGTGGGGCACAAATCAACAACAGATCAGCTCTTTGCCCAAATTTTCGTTTGGAATGCAGAATACCGGTGAGTTCCTCAATTAACTTGGTAGATGCACAATGATTGATCCGAAGAATTTTTGATACTTTTTGAGCATTTTCTTTGACTTGAACTGTCTGTGATGCTCCTAGATGTGTATTATCTTCAACAACCTCTCTACTGTCACAAAGTCTTGCATACCAGTTAAAAACGTTTTTACAATTCGTTGCTTTAATGCCATAAACAGTTTGTTTCATTTCTAAAGTATCTGTGGTACTTTTGCCCAGTTTAAAACAAAACTTCTGTTTGCCTGTTGCTCCAATGATACTGCTAAAGTGTCAGTTATTCTGAATATTATGTGATGCCAGTACTGTTAAACTGAAAACAGAAGGTAGTCGAAATACCATGCTAGTTAATCCATGTATCTGTTCACAGATGGTGTTGGTAGTTACACAGCTATGAAATCAGCCACTTTTCCTGTATGATGAGTAGTTGTCTACCTTCATACAAATGTTTGTAATCTACCAAATATTTTCTAGTAGCTGGAAAAGACCCCTTTTGTGAGCCATGACCCCATCACAATAATAGCCTATGGTATAGGTGTGGTTAGTTATCTGTGACACTGGAAAGATCCCATACCAGTTCCAGCACTAATTGGATACAGGATACTAGAAACTGAGGGACACATACCTTCTGTATGATTTATTGTGTGTTAAAAATCTCATTCATACATGAATGATACCGGCAGAACCAAATTCTTTTCATCTAAGAAATAATCTGTCAGGAAGTTTCATTTCCATGCACAACCTTCCACAAAATGAAAGTTTTATTCTGGAAATAACCACTAGGCTGTGACTAATTCGTTCACCATCATATCCTATTTGCAAGGAGTGCTAGTTCTGTAGGATGTGCAATAACAGTTGTTGGGCATCTGGAAAAGCAAGTTTTTTTGGTGATAGTTTCATTGTAGTAACCAGTTTTGATCAGTAAATATGACTCAGTTCAGCCCACACTTCAAAGAAAAGTAAAATTTAATGTCTAGGATCCAAGATTAGGATATAACATCCCATCAGTGATGAGCACATTAGATATAGTGCACAAGCTCGGAATGGGAAAGGAAATCAACCTTGTCCTTTTCAAAGGAGCCTACTGAGCATATGCCTTATGTAATTTAGGGAAACCAAAATATATAACTGCAACGAACAATACATGTATGAAAATTGATAACTTCTGTAGGTGCATCCATGGAATGCTCAATTTTGGGAGATTTTACTAATGATATAATTGCTCATTGGCATGACATTTAAATATTTACTACAGTTGACCGTTAAAATTATGTTCATTAGTTGACTAGAACAAATATTTTATATTTTGTATCATAAAAGTACTGATGCTGGAAATGAACATCTGCAGCAGGTTATAAGAGATGAGAGAGAAGTGAGGAGTTATATGATAAACAGTAAAATGGCAACACAATTTTTAATATTGTACTATAAATATTCTATCTTTTGATTATGAAGTTTGTTCAGCCAGTTAAAGGTACATAGTGGGAAAGCAGCTATTTTTGGGTCCATAAATGAGAATAGAGTAACAGAAAATAAAACTCCTTAAAACATTTGTGAAGATAATATGGTAACTGAATATCTGTCTATCTGGCAGTTAATAAATATGGAGTTACCGAATCATATTTTGTAATTGTAAGTGGTAGTATTAAATATCTGGCACTAGCTCTGGACATTCGTAGTAGATAATGGATGCCTCTATTGTAGGGCCCTTGTCTGCTGAGATGAAGCAGACTGAGTCATCAAATCTGGAAAATGATTACTAGATGATTAACAGAAGGTGTGTGATGAATGTCTTGTGGAAATTGTAAAAAGCATCTCCTAACTGAATTACATTGTTCTTAACATTCTTTATGCCATAAGCTCCTATATTAACTTACCCACAGTTCTTGTCCAGAATTCATGTGTTCCATTCCAGTTTGTAACATGCTATTGGTAGGTTATGTCTGTCTGTATGTCCATCAAGTTGAACTATATTTTGAAACTGCACAGCGTATGCAGCATATTTTACAACGACACTGAGAATTATTTAGTGTAGTGCGCTGGACATAATATGTCTTTTATTTCTTTTTTATATGGTATTATTGTAAATATCCACATACTAGTAGTGTTGCCCTCATGCCAACTGACTCTGCAGTTATGGAAAACAACATCCGATCAGCGTAAGAATAATGAGAAATCTAAACTGAAACATATACCAACTTTTTCAGATACCATAAAATTTCGTATAACAACTCAATCACTGTTATTTAATGGGATATGTCACAGCCCGAACTATTTCTTTCTCTATAGCTATTCAGTACATTTCCACACCATAAAATTTTGTATAATAGCTCAATGAGTGTTATTTAATGGCATGTGTCACAGGCTGTGCCATCTCTTGCTCTACTGTAGCTATTCAGTACATTTCGTTCTATTGAACAAACATACTAATATGATGACATGCGCAACCAGGCTGATTTTCTCCCCTGCAAAAATAAATGTACATCAGAAATTCATTCAACTGCACAGAATTTTGTGAAAATTTCCTGTATGAATGTACAGTCAATTAAAAAAAAAAAAAAAAAAAAAAAAAAAAAAAAAAAAAAAAAAAAACACAGTAACTATATCCGTTTTAGCTTCAAACAATGGAAAACAGGATTGAATAATGACAATATTATGAAAAGAATAGTTGCTACTCATAATTTAGCAGAGATGCTGACTCGCAGATAGGCACAACAAAAAGACTGCCAAACAAAGCTGTCGGTCAAACAGGCCATCAGAATCCAACAACACACACACACACACACACACACACACACACACACAGAGAGAGAGAGAGAGAGAGAGAGAGAGAGAGAGAGAGAGAGGCCTTGGCAGCCAGAGACAGTGGCCACATATGCATGCATGAGTTGAGTTTTGTGTGTGTGTGTGTGTGTGTGTGTGTGTGTGTGTGTGTGTGTGTGTACACATTTTAGCTTCAGGTACTTAAATACATTTTGATTGTTTTGATGTCGCCTACCACAATGTCGTCATGTAAGTCATTTTATCATGAGAAAGCCAGCATGAAATTTCCTTGAAATTTCCTTGGTTTACCTTCAACCTAACATTCTTCTTTTCACAGTAATCACTATGACATTTTCAATTCACTCTTCTTCCTACTCATTTATGTGTCTTTGTTTCCTTTCTTGTTACTTCCAGCATGTGTCTCCATTATCCATTAAGCAGCTTAATTTTATGAGTGCATTGATGTTCCGTTTCTCACTACCACAGGTAAAGTGACAGTGCATTCCCTTTATTGATTCTGTTTTAAGCAAGTTGTGAATTTACTTTCAAATATGACACTCCGTTTCTCAAATGAACTTCTGCTTAATGATTTCAGTATTTTCTTATTCATTATTCGCAGTTAAATACTAGTTTGGTAATTGATCCAATAATACACTGTTAATTTTCACTGGTTCCCTTTCAGCATACTGTTCATCATTTTGGTCTTACTGTGACTGTTTTTCAACTCTGCTCTCATACTTGCTTAGTTTAGTTATTTGATGTTTATTGAAATATTTGTGCTGTAGAGACAAGCGAAATAATTTCACCCAAAACCAAACTTAGTTAATAATAAGAAGCTTTATTACATGGAAGCACATAGTATAATGACTTCTCAGTTCAGATTTCTCCACTTTCCTATTGTAATCTCATTGCAGCTATAATTTAACTCTTTCTAGTTTACTGTACAACTTCAGTTCACCCCAAGGCCACTGAAGACTAGGAATTTCTTGTGATTTCAGGAGATTTGAAATTTAACTGGTCACTGATGGTTTGACATTGCCTTATGACTGACTTATTCTGCACATCTTATGACCTTTTGTAGAATATAAGCAGTTTAAATCTTTGTATTTCATCCTTTCCAAATCCATTTTTTATTTAACATATTTCTGAAGCGTTTGTTTAGAAGTTGTACATCATATTGCATTCATCAGTGTGGTTGTCTAAATAGAAGTTTTTCATAGCTTTGCCATTTATGATGAAGTGATAAGAGCATTAAAGGCTGGAAAAACAATCATTTTATATGTACCGAATTAAATTACCAAGCTATGTGATCATATCAAGCAGCCCACTCACAAATACAATTTTCGTCCAGCCATTCCCCTTCAAAATGCAAAGCCCTTTTGACTATCCCACCTTCCATTATTCATGTGGTCCAAATTGACTTAGAGAGTTAACATCAGTTTTCTCTGTCTTCTTTTTGTAGGGATTATGTGACATTCCTAGGCATAATTACCACTATGTGATTTGGGCTTACAGAATGGTTGTTATACCAATAAGATATAAAGATTCCATGTGACAGCAAATTGTGTAAAAACAGGCATGTTCTTTCATTGAAAGCTTAAGCTGTGATAAGTGTTTTGCTTAGGTGAGCTCACACTGTAAATCCTCGTACAAACTGCTACTTATGACAGAAGGGAAGAAATAGTTGAACTATATGCACTGTTTTCTTTCTGGAACAAGTATCTAGTCATTCAAATGTTATATTGGCACATGCATGAAGATGAACCTACAAAAATGCGAAACTTGGACCAAACATAGAAAGAACTGCTACAGTATACTACAGAAGGTAACTTAAAGAAATAAACAATGAGACAAATATAAATGACACTTTTGTTGAAAGACAGTAATTACACTGAAGTCAACATGATACATGATGGTCCCCGGGGTATTACAAAGGTTGGACGTGGTTCTTCATAAGGTGTGTGACCACCATAGATAGCAATGCATACTCTGCAACATGCTCCCGTGCTGATCACAATGTTGGTTAGGAGCCCTTGTGTCATTTCTATGTGCATTACATGTCCTCACCCCCATATTGTTGAACATGATTGTTGTGATGGCCCAGGTGTTATGGTGTGGGGAGGCATAATGTTGCATGGGTGTGCTGACCTCCAAATCTTTGAACATGACACACTCTCCAGTCAATGTTACTGCGACACTGTACTTATTCTCCATATGCATCTTGCCAGCAGTTTATTGGTTCTGATCTCATTTTTATGCATGACAATGCACGACCACATCTAAAAGTACAGGTGGAGGAGTTCTTGAAATGAGAAAATATTTGGCGAATGGACTGACCTGCCCATGCCCCCTACTTAAATCCTATTGAGCACTTGTGGGATGCATTGGGAAAACATATCGCATCACATCAGCATGCACCGTCAACCGTCCAGCATCTGTCAACCATGTTGGTGGAAGAATGGAATGCCCAACCACAAGAACTCCTTAACAACCTTGTGGCCAGCATGGGAGTGTGTTGAAGAGTATGCACCTCTGTCCATAGAGATCACACACCCTATTAAGAATCATGTCCCACCTTTTGTAATTTCTAGGGGGCCATCCTGAATTTCAGAGACTTCAGTGTAAGTATTGTCTTTGAGTAAAAGTGTCATTTACATTTGTATCAGTGGATATATCTTTCAATTATATTCTGTACTGTACTGTGGCAGTTGTCTTTTTATATACAGTCTAAGTTTCATCGAGATGTGTTCCTTGGTATTGACATGTCATATGGAAGTTATTTTCATCCTTAAGTTCTCCAGTGTAATTATCCATTGCTTATTTTGTGTGCTTTGTAACCCAGCAGTTTATAAGAACATATTTCTTAAATGAAGAGCAATTCTGATATCTTTCTGTAATATTCTAAAGTAGTTTTTACCGCCCCCGGTAGCCGAGCGGTCAGCGCGACGGACTGTCAATCCTAAGGACCCGGGTTCGATTCCCGGCTGGGTCAGAGATTTTCTCCACTCAGGGACTGGGTGTTGTGTTGTCCTAATCATCATCATTTCATCCCCATCGACGCGCAAGTCGCCGAAGTGGCGTCAAATCAAAAGACTTGCACCAGGCGAACGGTCTACCCGACGGGAGGCCCTCGTCACACGCCATTATTGTTATTATTATTATTATTATTATTATTACCATAGAGGGCAGTTTTTTTCATCTGCTGTTGACAGTGTCTGAGTTATATATTCTTCTTTGGCTCAAAACTAATTTTACAGCTACGGGGCACATAACCAACATCCCTGTCTATTTATTCTGAAACTTTAATTTAACGTTATGACAATGATAGATTGCTACTCATCATATAGCAGAGATGTTGAGGAGCAGACAAGCACAACAAATGGTCCTGACAGCCAGAGACAGTGGTTATGTGTGTGTGAGCTGCATCTGGATGAATGTGTGTGTGTGTGTGTGTGTGTGTGTGTGTGTGTGTGTGTGTGTGTGTGTGTGTGTGTCATCTGTTTCATCTGTTTCAGAAGACCTTCTGGCTGAAAGCTTACGTGCTTAGTTGTCTTTTTGCTGTGTCTTTCTTCCAACTTTGTTATTAATCCATCCTGGAGTTTCCATTGTTTGAAAACTTTAGTTTAGTATTATTGAAATAGATAAAATTTATTCACCAAAAATTGTCATTGATTTGTTATATGGCTACAAATCTTTCATGACATTGCTGAAAAAAGTTCTTGGTTAATTTGCTGCATCAAATTCAGATAAAAAGCAAAGTTTGTGAGGACTGCCTCCATCATTATCAGGCTTAGCTGCTGGACAACAGTGATGGAGCTGGTCTCCAAAAGCTTTGGATTTTATCTGAATTTGATGCAGCAAGTTAACTGAGAATATTTTATCAATTTATTTCTCATGTTGCCAAGCTCTTTGGTGGTTTTTGCTTGTACATGCAAGAATTTTTCCAAATAAACTACAATTTTCTGTTAATTTTTATATTTTAATGCAATAAAATACATGTAACATCCCACCAATAACATTTCTATCACATACGTTAACAAAATAGAGAAATGCTTCATGTTAAAATGTTCTGAATACATGAAACTTTTGTATTGGCAAAAAACGCAGGTCATATTAAATAGAAAACTTTTTATATTCTGTATCTCAGTCCCACACTTAGTTTCACATTTCATATCAGGAGCTGAGGGGCAGACTGGAGAAGGCCAACAGATTTCTGCTTCCCAGAGACAAGAACAAGTAAAAGTAGATATATCAGTTAAAGTGTTTCCGAAAGCTAGTAAGGTCAGTGAACAGTATACAATGTCTTGACTTAAGCTTTCATACTGCGTTTTGACAATATTTCTTAGGCTTGTGATTTCATGTACCTAGAATTATTGCAGCAAAATAATAATTTAAACATTTCACTTTCTGTAAATAATTAAATAAGTGGGCGACATTTCATTTCTGTAACTGTAGGGATGCACAATATTGTGTGCTTGATGTTGCCCACAGTACTTCAATTAAAAGTATTTTCTTTCAATTGACCATAGATTCACTGTCACTATTGCTCCCAATTAACTGTCTTGCAAAAAAAATGTTCCCTCAACCCTGTGCCTCCAACGTAGTCTGACATATTTTGTTTTGATTTCTCTCAACAAAATATAAATTAAACTTAATTTGTTTTACTATTTCAGGATGTGATAGTATTCTGTTATTTTCTCCTCCCCACTTCATTCTTTGTCTGGCTTATACATTTAAAAAATTATATCAAAAACGTTACTGTCCATTAATTATTTTTTGTTTTTGTTATACTGATACTTCTGTTGTAGGTCATGCACTATTGTCAGATTTTAAGTTTCATAAAATATGGTGAACATGTGTAAATATACAGTTGTTGCAGGGGACTACAAAGTTGCAAATGCTGAACAAGTATGAATTTTCACTCTCTTTAAAGAGCCAAGTGAGTGAAAGGCTAGTGAATATGCTTTTTGGTGTTGTAATGTGTAACCACCTTGAGAGTCAACAACATGTATTGAACACAAACGAAATTTGTGTAACAAGGGTTTAAAATTGCCTGTTATTCCGCAAAACCAAACAGTAATAGTTTTTGATACAAATAACGTAAGGAATAATTCTTGATTGAAGTTAATATTGCCATGAACTGTGGTGCATGCAGTATGGCGTAGCTGTCAGTGTCACCAGCTGGCATGCTGCAAGTCTTCAGTTCAAACTAAACCACCGGCAATGAGCTGTTGTTTAGTGTTTGTCATTTCTGGAACGTTCTTGGAATTTCTTATGTTCGTAATATTTGCATATTCTGGATTGGATTGGATTGTTTGGGGGAAGAGACCAAACAACGAGGTTATCAGTCTCATCGGATTAGGGAAGGACGGGGAAGGAAGTCAGCCGTGCCCTTTCAAAGGAACCATCCCAGCATTTGCCTGGAGCGATTTAGGGAAATCACGGAAAATGTAAATCAGGATGGCCAGACATGGGATTGAACCGTCGTCCTCCCGAATGCGAGTCCAGTGTGCTAACCATTGCGCCACCTCGCTCGGTGCATATTCTGAAATATGTTTGTATAAATAGTAGCTGTCTTCGCCCAGAACATCTGTTATGGTTGTATGATAGTGATTGTAATAAACATGCTTTCAGTACTAATAGTTGTACTTTTTATTGATGACTCTCATTGAAAATTTAGACTCAATTCTGGTTACAGTGTGATATTGTTTGGTGGGGAAACTGGGTAATGCAAAATATATTTGTCACCATAGCTGCAATTAGACTACGTAAGAGCCGTCACATGCACAGATAGGAACTAGAACACAAGCAGTACTTCATTCCCACAGTCCATATATTCAAGAAACCATTGGATTCCGAAACAGCAGCAAGTCATCTGCACATCAGGCATCCTTCAGTGTTTTCCAGAGATGCTAGTCAGGTATTGACTAAATGACTGAAAGGATTTGACCGAGTTGCAAGCTACAGTAGGTAGGATGACATAATGTGTTTGGCAATTGTGTGCTTTTACTTGGACACCACAGGATAGCATTGGTTCGGGAACAATGAAGAGAAGCTCAGTAGCTGGGATTAATTCCAGATCAAACTGAGGAAAATATTCAACAACAATAAGCAGCAAGTCTGCTGGGTGGGTGGGGAGGAGAAAAAAAAAAGGTTTCAGTGAAAGAGATATGACCATCTGGTGAATGTGGTCCCTATGGCAGTTATGGAAGACCAGGGGAACCTCACCTCTCTTGTACGACTGGTTGTAATAGAAGAGAGACAGTGTTTTATGGCAGCCAGAACTATAAGATGAAGTAAGCAAGAGATAGCCACCATTAATGCTGACCCCACACATAAGGCTGTAGTAGAGAACTTTGATGAAAACTACACCACCAGGCAAATGCGCCAGGAAGAAGACTCCATTAACTTGGACTTATACAGCAGCGACGATCTAACAGCCTACTAATACAGGTACAACCAACTCCTTCACCAAGTATAATGTCCCACAGAAGAACAGACATTTGGAGGACAGAGAACAACACCCCTGCATGATTCCACTGTGTGCACTCTGTACACATTGTACACCACTGCAGAAAAAGATGATAATTTTTTTCTTTACAATTACTATGCTGCTAGACATCTGTGTTACACGAGTTCTGTTCACACTAGTCAACTGCAGACAATTGTAGTTGACCTATGGGATGAAGCCCGTCACCGTACTCTGAACAATGACATTCCCAAACGTGTCATAGCTGTTTCCTGTCACCATACAAAGGTTCCAGCTGCTTGCCTAGCTGCATAATTCAGGAAAACTAAATGAAGCAACGGTCTCTGGAGATGAGGTTGCTTCAAATCCTCCATGGAAGACAATCACCGAGGTGTCAGGAAATTTCATTTATATCATCATCGATGACCAAACAGTCGAGGTGCAATGACTCAGGGGCTTCCTTTTCTATAATTTCAAAAGCTTATCGTTGCAAGCTAAAGACAAGTATGTTACATAATCTGAAAGGGATTTGCTGAAAGTCACAAATGGAAAACACACCCCGCCGACAGAACATGTATTGCAGGAATAACTACCAATGACAAAACACAGTCTGTTGAATTTCTCACTTTATCAGAATATAGTTATAATCTGATTCCCAAATGGGACATCACAAGCAGTCATCGACTAGATTAGAACTCCAGATTGACGAAGCTGTTTCAACAAGCTTACTTAAAAAAGATTGCTCTGGGCAGTTGTTT
This sequence comes from Schistocerca americana, assembly GCF_021461395.2. Taxonomy (NCBI): domain Eukaryota; kingdom Metazoa; phylum Arthropoda; class Insecta; order Orthoptera; family Acrididae; genus Schistocerca; species Schistocerca americana. Next base: position 737,911,274 of record NC_060120.1, on the reverse strand, counting down.
GTCATTGAAGATGTTGTTATACCACCATCATCATCAAGACAAATTCCAGTCATCAATCTAGATGCTCAATTGAACTGAAAAGCTTTTGTCAGCTGCAAAAAGCTACTCAGACTCACAAAAGAAATCTTCATACCAGCAATGATCTTAAGCATTGTAGGTGCTCAAGGAGAGCTTTTGATCACTAATTGTTATGAACAGCCA